>NC_141607.1:23587328-23887328 GCF_047967505.1 Dipteris shenzhenensis
AAATCTCCTCTCTCCTGCTGTCATAGTCGTTACGAAGCTTTTGAAGCCCCGAGGTAGCCTCCTCACTACCATCAAGGCCAAATGGCACGAGTCCATCTTCTGACCAACCGATGCTAGTTGATTCCTCACCACCTTGACCAACACCTTGACCTTCATCAAGTGGTCATGTACCGAATCTCCCTCATGCATATCCAGGTTGTAGAGCTGATGCTGAAGAAGCAAGATCCGAGATGTGTTGTCTGTCTCGTACAGATCCTTTAGAATGGTCCATGCCTCTACTGACGTGTCAGTCATCTAGATGTGAGGAAGAACAGAGTCCGCCGTAGTCCCTATGATCAATGGCAGGGCGTGGGCATCTCTATGTTTCCAACCTTCGAGCTCCTCTCCGTCTACTAGTAGGAGTATCTTCCCCTGTTTGTCCACCATATCCTCCAGGTTCGCCTCCACTCCCGTTGTCAATTTCCACAGCTTCCGAGCCACTAAATGACTCCAGATCTTCACCTTCCAAATCGGGTAATTTGTCCCATCCAGTTTCCCAGACTCTCCAAAGTTAGGGATGGTGAAAGAAAGAAATTTGGGGGAGGCGGAAGGGAGAGAAGGGGCTGAAGAGGCTTTCGACATCTCTGCTGCTAAACCACACAACAAAGTCGAACAAACTCAACCTTTCGTAGACCAAAACTCCTTACGCAGTTGACTAAACCAAAGTCACCCTCCTCGAATCAGTAGTGGAAGTCGATTCCCAAGAGCTTCTGAATCAGGGTCGTCCTTCAGGCTCCCACACCTATGAGCCTCCTAATTGAGCTCTGATACCATGTTAGAAATCAACCAACAGAGGGTATGCACAGCGGAAGACTGATAGAATAGCACAGGAGCTCACACTGTGTATGTGTGGGAGTGGAATCACAAACTTCTTAACTTAATGTGCATCACATAGATGTGCAAACTCATCAATAGACAATGAACCAGCCAGATATATATTTCCGTCCAAAGCTATGGACATAATAATGGTGTGGTCCTCTGATCTTACCACAAGGTACTTCTCCTATCTGCCGGCTATCTCTAGCCTCGAGCCCACGTGCTCCACCTCAAGCGTGTCTATAGACTTTCTGTCCAGAATGATCTTCTCAACCTTCCTGCCTTGTGTGTCAGCCTAGATAAGCAGCCCTCTGTGAGCTAAGTCTGCAGCTCCTCAGCCCAGTTCACCTTCTAGTCATAGGCCCAGCTGGTGCTGCTCCTTCCCGCTCCCTGAAGTGCTGCTCCAGAAGATGAGATATGAGGGCCTGGAGGCCCTCCTTTCATAGGCCCAGGGCCTGCTTGCAAAAACCGACCAGCCTTGCTCATTCTGGCCGACCAGTCTGTGGCTGGTCCAGCCCTTTAAGGGCTCTCAAACTGGGGCCCTTTGGCCCACTCTTCTAGGGCTTTTGGCCCTCCAATCAAGGCAAGGGCCCAGCCCTATATAAGGCATATCCCTGCCTACCTTTGCTACTCCACCTGGCCTCCGTGTGGTCGACCTGATCTGCTGGTGTGCCCCGCCCTTCTGCACCATCTCCTCTTCCAGACAGCCTGCCACGCAGGCGCCTCCAGCCTGCTCATGCCACCACCTGTGCGCCTCTTGCAGGCCATGGATCCTGCTTTGACAGCTGCGCCTTTTGGCCTGCCATGCTGTTCCTCTGTCAGCCTGCTGTGTGCTGCCCACATGGCAACCTGTGTGCTGCCCATGTGGCAGCCCCTTTGGCTGTCCTGACCTTGTGAGGTGCTGCCCATGTGGCAGCCCCCTCTCGCCTTTTCTCTTGGGCATAATACATATGCCCTAGGTCTCCCTCCCCATGCTCTCCTCATATGGGGGCTTACAAATGGGGAGGTGACCTTTCCAACATATTTTTCATTCTATTCCTCACTAAAAATGTAAGTGTGTTGGATTGTTGATTCTTATGCAAGAACGTAGAGATCTGACTCTCTTTCATCACAATTCTTAGGACTACTTAGGCATTTCTGTGAATGTTGGCTATATCATCTATTCAATAGAAGAAATTGTGGTTAGACCAACCTTGGCCCCTACCTAGCATCTCCAAAAGAGGACTCTCTCGACCTTTGAGCTTAGTTGCTTTTGTGGACACACTAGGAGATCGAGGGTCGACTAGAGGATAGTCAGTCATACCTATCCTGCTATATGGTGATGAGGGAGTTGATCTCTGACAAAATAGAGGGGCTACAAATACCTGACAGCTTTGCATGCCTTCTATGAGAGACGAGACATGAAGGTCAGCCTTGGTAAGCCAACGTTATGATCTTCAACACTAATGACGCTCATCTTCAACTTGAGGCCTTCATAGTCAAATCCTATATACACTTGGGATGCATAAAACTAGAGCAGAGCCATTATGGCAATCACAAAGTGATATATATTCAAACTCTTGAACAAGATACCTACAAACCTCAATGCACAAGGCACCACATAGTTTAAAAACAAAGCGTCCATGAGTAAATTCGCAAGCAAGAATCAATATATTGTATCCTACATCACAGCCCACTCAGTTTGGTAAATACATGCAAACCTAGGATGACAGATAATTGAAAGAGGCTTTCTATCGAAACATTTTAAAAGATGCAAGTAGAACCCGGGTAATGCCCAAAAAAAAGATAGGCCTGCTGATACCAAACAAAGCCGCATCACTTACACAATGAAATATTTGCCACACCTCAAGGAAGGTTCTTACCAGTGGTGCTTTTGATAATAGTTCTCCTTCCCGCTGCGACCAGGTCATCAGGTGAAGGGGTGTCAAAGTTGAATGGCACTGTACATATCCCCACTAGAGCTTTCAGCACCTACAGGAAACTTCACACAGCAAGCAAAACTGAGCTCTCTTAAAAGAGCTACCCTCTCCCCAGAAAGGAAAAACCTAACCACCATAGTCACGGAGGAGGAAAACGCGCGTGACTTACTGACGCTGAACAATCTGTGTTATAATGGCGCCCTCTAATAAAACATTGCTAAACCCTGCTATAAGGTACTTGTGGACTTGACACACAAACGAGTAATTAATTCAACCCTACTTTTCAGACCTATCTTAAGGTTTTTGGCTTCAGAACCAGGAACAGATCGCTCCTGAAAGCTCCCAGTTTCTGAGATATTAGCTCCCAACAATCGGTTCTTCACTTGCTGCAAAGCTCTACTCTTTTTCAATTTTCCCGGAGGCAACGGAGCAAAGAGAGACTTCGCCAAAACTGAAGGTCCTGCAAAGTCGCGCAGCTTTTTGGCTGCAGCGGCAAACCCGGTCTCCTCTTTCAAACTTATTTCTGCAAATTGTTTCCCCACTGCACTACGTGCCCTATTTTTAATGACCAATTGCAGAAACTTCAAATGGCAAAGCTTGCTATGTTTGGTAACTCACCCGCCAACGTTTGGGCTGGCGTACTAGGGGGGCGATGTCTCAGCACTCCACAAATATCGCACGACTGTAACTCTTCGGGATTGTCAAACGTGCAGACAGAACATCTCCACAAGTTGTCATTCTGCGGGGTAGCCACCAATTCAGCTGAATCCGATGAGGTCTGCTGAGCTCCTTGTTGAGGGTCTGGATTCAAGTTCAGCCATCATTCAAATGTCACAAACTGTGAAAGGGAAGCGAAATTCGCTTCGTGAGGGGAAAGGGGTTGAAATCCACCTTCGATCTGGGAGGATGGAGCAAGGCCGAGTTGGGAGTGGGAGGTCGAATAACTATCGTCGGCATCATCATAGTAGTCGTCATATCCATCATCATAATCGTCGTAGGCGAAGCTTGCAGGATGCTTGCCTTTCCGGGGCATACTGCAGGCAGAAGAAATCCGATCGAAAAGATGAAGATGAAGATGAGGATGGAGATCCAAGAAAACTTATATACTCCATCCAAGGAAACTTATATAGGGGTACAAGCACAAGTTATGCCATGCACCCAAGTAGGGTGAGGCCTTCCACGTGGATCCTATAAGAGGCAGTCCCCGAACTTCTTGCCACTCCATGCCTCTTTAGGAATACCACCATCCAAACTCTTACTAGGTGATCTATTGATCACATGCACTGCAGTCTTCATTGCCTCAGCCCAAAAACCACCAGAAAGACTTGCATTGGTAAGCATGCATTGCAACCTTTCTTGAATAGTACGGTTCATCTTTTTTTGCAACTGGATTTTGCTCTGGAGTACGAGAGGATGTGAGCTCCCTCTTAATCCCACGTGTATCACAGAAATGTTGAAAGTCATGAGAGAGATACTCTCCACCATTGTCAGTCCGTAGGCATTTAAGCGTTCTACCTGAATGATTCTCAACCAAGGCCAGCCATTTCTGAAATACCTGGAACACATCACTCTTCCAAGCTATAGCATAAGCCCACACTTTCCTAGTTGCATCATCAATGAATGTCACATAGTATTCAGCCCCACCTAATGACCGTGTAGGCATGGGACCACATACGTCTGAATGCACCAAATCAAGCATTTCAAACTCTTTCTTTCCCCTTCTTTTATGGGCTGATTTAGTCTGCTTCCCATAGAGACAATGCTCACAAAATTCAAAATCAGAGAAACTCAAATGCGGTACATAACCTAAATGGCATAAGAGTTTCATTCCATTCTGGCTCATGTGCCCCAACCTGCAATGCCACAAAGAAGTGCTTGGCTGCTCGCTTATTGCAACAACATGATCAAATATCCCTGATACATGTAAGGGATACAAAGTCCCACACTTGGCACCCCTGGCCAAAAGCATAGAGCCCTTCTGAATTTTCCAACTCTGAAAGCCAAAAGTGGTGTGAAAACCAGCATCATCTAGCTGACCCACTGAAATAAGACTCTTGGTCAGCTTAGGCACATGTCTCACATGTTTCAAAACAAATGCAGACCCATTTGCAAAAGAAAACTTTATGTTACCTGCTTCCACTATGTCACATGCATAGTCATTTCCAAGATGCACACAACCTGTCTTTCCACTGTCATAAGTGGAGAACCATTCCCTATGGGGAGTAACATGGAATGAAGCACCAGAATCCAAAATCCAATCCTGGGAATATGCATCATCTGAAGTGGTAAGCAACTCTGCAGATAAACTAGACATGAAGAGAACGTCACTGTCACTATCATGTGTGACTGCATTGATCTCCTCGATCTTCACTTTTTCTTTGTCCTCCCTTGGACTCTCTTCCTTTTCATTTGCACCCCAATTTGCATTCTTTTTCTTATCCTTTTGCTCTCTTTTTAGCTTGTAACAATCCTTTTTCATATGGCCCTTCTTGCCACAGTGGTAACACTCAATGTTCCATGCCCTGGATTTGCTACGAGACTTCCCTCTTTCTTGGGACTTCCCCCTGAACTGTGATCTGCTGCCCCTTTGCACATTTAAGGCTGCATCCTGCTTGTTGCCATCCATAGACTTCCGTCTAATCTCCTTGGCCAACAAGCTACCCACAACATCATCAAATTTCAGTACTCCACTAGGTGCAGAGTTACTGACAGCTGTACGGAAGGTATCCCATGAGGATGGCAATGAACATAAGAGAAATATTGCCTTAGTCTCCACATCAAAATTCATCTTCTGAGCCTGAAGCTGGCTGAAAATAATATTGAATTCATTCAAGTGAGAAGCAATGGAGACCCCTTCCTTCATCTGCAGCTCAAACAACCTCTTCATGAGGTAAACTTTATTAGAGGCAGTTTCCTTCTCATAAGTGGCACATAGTTTCTTCCACAAATCTTCCGTAGTCTGCTTATTTACTACTATGAAATAAACTGACTCTGCAAGATGAAGTTGAATAGTAGACTTTGCTAATGCATCCAACTCATTCCAATCATTCTCAAACATATTTGCAGGCTTAGCTTTAATCCCTGCCAAGGGTTTAATCTGCTTCTTTTGAATAAGCACATCCCTTATTTGTTCTTTCCACAAAGAAGAGTTTGTCCCATCAAACTTTTTAATGCTGAAAAACTCCTTTTTAGACATGGAAGAGGATGCCATTATGCAAATGAAACAAAATCCCAAATGCTAGTGCCTGCAAGAGAGAATCACACCAAATACCAGGTGCACCCAAATGTGTATGCCATAGTAGAGTGAAATATCACCAAAACTCAAAGCTTAAAGCATCTGACTCATGTGCATATACTATGCATCCATATGAGCAAATCTGGCCTAAAAGAAAATGCCAACTGCAATGGCAATCCAAAATGCCAATAAGTGCTAAATGACTCAAGCATAAACACTGTCCATTGGCATATGCATTAATACTATCTCATCCAAGAGAGCATAGCACTATCAGTGCATCACCTGCAATGTGTCAAAGCTGTCCCTCAACATAAAATAGCATCCATGTACGAAGCGTCCATAACAATAGCATCCCACAAGGCAATTTGGGCCTATCAGCGCATCCAATAAGGACCGCAATGCATCCAAATGGCCTATAAATCATCCACTGCAACCCGATGCATACCACGAATGAGCGCACACTGCTCAAACTGCAACCAGAGTGATCTGCATAAGGTATGCTCAAGAAATCATAGTCCCATAGTAATGATCGCTACTGAAAATAGAACCTGAGATGCCTCAAAACATGGGCACCATTGCATACTCGGACTTAGCAAGAAAATATGCAAATATCTCTCTTCTGCCAGAACTCCAAAATCCCAACCGATGAGCGAGAAATGGGAGTCAACACTTATCCATTGCCATGTGGCATATATCTAAGGTTTCAAAACCTTAGAATGAAAAATGCATAATAGAGAGACGAAATCGAATACACAAAGATCTATAACTCTGAAAATCCTCCATCGAATCACGCAAGACTGACAGGTAGGGGTTTTTGGGCGTCCGGAACGCAATGGGATAGACGGTTTTGGAAACCATGGTCTCAATCACTGGGTCCAACACACGGACTTAAAAACGTTTTTGGAAATAGAGCTGTTTGTAAACTCCACCGGAGTGTGAATGATGAGCAACATAGAAGTTTTAGGACCTCCTGAGTCCACCAGAACTGACAGATCTGCAAATGGTTGCTCCAAACTTGAGTTCCAACACCCGGGCAAAAAACGCAGAAACTAACACAGTGAGTCAAAAATCCAATGAAATGATCCCAGATTCAAGAATGAAGGTGTTTCCAAGCTCTTGAAGGAAGTGGACACCAAAAGCAAGCAATAGTTGCCTCTACAAGTCAATACGGAGTCTCTGTCATCGAACGGAAGTTTTAGGACTTCCTGAGTCCACCAGTACTGACAGATCTGCAAATGGTTGCTCCAAACTTGAGTTCCAACACCCGGGCAAAAAACGCAGAAACTAACACAGTGAGTCAGAAATCCAATGAAATGATCCCAGATTCAAGAATGAAGGTGTTTCCAAGCTCTTGAAGGAAGTGGACACCAAAAGCAAGCAATAGTTGCCTCTACAAGTCAATACGGAGTCTCTGTCATCGAACGGAATAGGAAAAAGCTCAAAAAACGACTTTTTCTTTGAAAACACTTAACAGGCTCTCAAAACCACTTCACAAAACCAAAGTGACTTTTCCAAAGGTTCCTCCAAGGTCTCTGCACACTCGGATGCAAGTAAAGTCGCCCACAAAGCTTCCCACAAAGCTTCTCCTTCCTCCCACAGAGCTGTTGAGCTTCAAGCATTCACGCACGCTCAGCTAGATCACCCGGGCTCTGATACCAGTTGAGAGTGCTCTCAACGGAAGCAAGAACGGAAGAAGGAGAGAGAGAGACAAAGAGCCACACAAGTTTTGGTGGGTGCAGAACCACCCTAATCTTCTTTTTCATTCATTTATATATGTGTTTGAGTATTGTACATAATCGGGGTAAAGGCACAGTGACCTTTAACCCCCACATTCTCTTCTGGGAAGGGAGTGCGAGTAGCAAATCATGATCTAATGGGAAGGGAGAAGAACCCTCTTTGAGTAGTTTGTGCTACTACCAAATACGAGGCCTTGTCACCACCTCTTCCTCCTCTACCTGCTTGTCAGCCTCTGTCGGTGCGAAACCTTTGGTCTTCTCTGTCGTATTCTATTTCCCTTTCACTTCTTGAACCATTACCACCTCCACATCCTCCTCTTCCTACATGGGCATTGTATCTCCTCCACTGAAGGAAGGGGAGTGACCTATGGGAGATCCCATCAAGGTCGCCTCCATCACCATCACCATCCTCCATCTTTTTGAATGCAACACTCTTTATCTATCTGAAGGAATTATGGGCCATTAGTATAACAGCTTTCACATTGTCACTATCACTCATACCTCCTATTAGCTCCTCTACTATTCACACAAGGTTGCAAAATTTTCATTCACAACCAATATCAAATTACCACACACTCGTGCCAATGCTAGCTTGAAAACATGATGCCTACATGAAGACTATAGAAAGATTGGGATCTCTCTCTCTCTCTCTCTCTCTCTCTCTCTCTCTCTCTCTCCATCCATCCATTCTATGTTTCTTTCCCTCCTTGACATCCAAAAGTTGGCATTGGCCAGAGTGTGCAGCAGAATGCAATTTGCAAGGTTGGAATCTACACACTCGCTAGTTTCTCACTTGCTCTTGCACCTAATGGCATGTTGAATCATGCTTTTTAAAACTTTCAAGGACTCAAATGTGTGTTCCTTCCTAAACTTATTCTCCTGCTTGTATTTCTCCGTTTTAATCCATTATCATTCTTCTAGATTTTAGATGTTCAAGCTATTAATTGGATTGTTTTTTGTAATTTTCTAGTGGCAATAGGAAATCACAATTGTACCTCCTTATACAAAATGCTGTGTTGATTTAGGTATTGAGGACCAAAGTATAAACATAAGCACTTTGCTTTGCCAACTTGCTTCTTTGAGTTTATAGATGCTTTAGATTTTAGATTGGATTTTCTTCGACATGCTACCTTCTTTTGAGTTTTCAAATGCTTCAGTTCTAGACATTATTTTTTTAAATGGCTAAGAAGTGGTGGTGCAGCAGGTGGTGAGGACAACCAAAAACACCACAAAAGTCCAAGTGTTTCCTAACTTTAGCTTGGCCCTCTTACCACCATAAATGTAGATATAATTTTCATTTTGGCCATAAGGCCCCAAAATGGACTATTGATCAAAGTGATGTGGACTATTATATAACTTCTTCTCTTTGCATTGTCAATCTATTTCTTTGAATTTTTTAGGTGTTCAAGTCTTAGGATTAGATTATCTCATGTATGTTTTCAATGGCACTTTACCACACTTCTAAAAAGCATTGTGTCAATCAAAGCGTCAAGGATGAAGATATAAACGTGAGCCCTTTACCTCATCAACCTGTGTCTTCTATTTCTTTTATAGAAGTTGCCAACAAGGTCATTAGCAAACATTGACTATGTCAAAAGGAAGATGGGTGTTAATGCAACCTAATAGAAGAAGGAAGAGACAATCACGCAATAAATTTTTGACATCTTGGAAGGGTAAGGTGAAAGATTTTAGAACAAAGGATGGGAAAAAAACAAAAATGGAAATATTGATTCAGCATGTGTACATGCATAAAGAGCTTGTCTTGCTAGATCATCCAAACTATCTTCCATAGTATAGACCAAATTGTAAGTGATTTCTTTGAGCCTTGGTTGTGCCTAGCTTGATACAACTAAAATACATGATTGCGACTCATGATTTTATATTTTCCTTTTACTATAAACATAGTAGGTTGATTGTGTAAACCAACTTATTCCAAGATCTAAACTTGTTTGGTCATAAGAATGAATCAATTGACATTATGGTTAATGAGAATGGAATGTTGTTGAGTGTTATATCACTCAGACAAAAATGTACAGTCGCCAAATTGCACCATGACATTGATATGGAGATAGAAGGAAATGTTTCAGTAGGATTTGCATTTGTGCTCAACAACAACAACAAGGTAAACTTGGAGTTTTTATTTAATTTAATATCTATGTTTTATTAATTAGCTCTATGGATTTGTTAACACTATGTGTTAGTAAGTTTTCCAAAGGAGAGAAAGTGCAATTCAATGTAGAGACATCCATAATGGAATTATTGAGGTAAATCAAAATTGATAAATACATGTACTAAAGACCAATGATTTTGTACATGTGAATGTGAGGGAAGTACATGTCTCAGGATGCTGATTCTTTGTCTTAATCAACTCTTTCTTTTCATGCCACTCTTGATGCAAAAATTGATGCTGTGTGGGGTCTTGAGATGGAAGTTAATTATAGAGGCTCTTGTCTTGAGTCTCCAAGATGCATTTCCAATTGGGGTCACTTGATAAATAGAGATTATCACTACTTGGATGTAGGGTGACATTGGACACAATGGATTGCTTTCCTTTGTAAGCTCTAATCAAGAGTAAGAATAACAAAGATTCAATGATCTTTTGTCTCCCAGTGGCATCTGTACAATGACATTGTTAATATATTGATCAAAATTTTTGCATTATTTGGTTGTAATCTCTACATTGTACATGCTTTCAAAATATCTATCTCCATAAATGCTGCTAAACTATTTTTCCATATTCATGAGTCAACTCTCTCTCTCTATAATATATATATATATATATAACATCTTCTCTAGATCTAAGCATGCATGTGTGCACATCTTAAGTGGGATCTAGATTCTAAGGTATGATCTCATGGATGATTCATTTTTGCTACATATTCTAGCATGGTGTCAAAAGCTAGGGTTTGATCTAATTGTACATGATTAGATATTTTCCAATAGAGGCAACATCTAGTCATGATCATAGGTTTCTTTGATTGGGGTAAGCTCTGGTCATCATGACAATCTTTTCTTGGCCAAGCCCAAAGGTTCTCTTATATGAGACAACTCTTAATCATACTACACTTGGCTAGACCAACTTGTGATTGTGGACATAGGTTTCTTAGTTGAGGTACCTCTAGCCATAGCAATAAGCATATATCAAGAGGCTAATCTCTAGCCACTAATAGATGGTGCTCTGGCCAAAGATTACAATGGTGAAGAGAATATCTATCCATGTTTAGAGGTTTGCATGCCTCCTCTCAAACTAGCTTTGTGCATGCCTAGTATATTTTAAAATTCAAATGGTCCTAATATGACGAGTAGTGTTATGCAATGACTATATAAAAGTGAATGTTGAACTATCGTATATTCACCTTTGGCTAATTTAGAGAAAGAATTAAAAGGATGGTAGGTAGACTGTATGTCTTGGGTTGGCAAACTCCCATGTAATGCATTAGCAAGTGGTTAAGTTGAGCTATCGATTTATCTCATATATTCACCCTTAGCCTGATTTGGAGAAAGGATTATTCAAATGTCAAAAGGATGGTAGGTAGACCATATGTCTTGGGTTAGGAAACTTATGACCATGTTATTGGCAAGTGCTTAGGTATTTTCAAGGGGCCACGTGAGGTGCCATATCCCCACATGCATTGACCATGGATGGAGGGGAAGGGTGCCCCATGGCACCATACCATAGGTCCAACTAATGGAAAATTCTATGTGTTTCAAAAGCAAGCACTCACCACTTCACACACTTAAGGCAACTAATTGGATGTTAGTATTACGTCTCTACATGTGTGTTAGTGCATTCTAATTGGGCACATTGCGTTAATGCCAACCTTGAGCCTATTGATATAGATGTCGGTCAATATGTATATTATTGATGCTAATAGTGAGATTATATCATCACTATTACATGAATATCTCATATAATAGGCACTATACAAAAATCTCATATCAACATTATATCGGCAACACTTATATCGAGAATACATATCAACACTATGCCAAGAAAATTTCTTATAGGTCACTTAAGGCTGCATCTTTCTAGGACTCATCCAAGGCGTGCATATATGCCGGCATCATTTCTGTGGTGCAGATAGACAGCTCTGATGGAGTAGCTATACTGTTCTTTTGGGATGAACCAAATGAGAAAGAAGTAGAGAGAACAAGACCATCAATTGCTTTAGTCCGAGAGGTTGATCTTTGGATAGAATTAACTAGTATTGAAGGTGGAGTCTCAGCGGCAATGTTGTTGGGACCCATACTTGAGTCATCATCAAATGGCAAGTTTCCTGGTTTCTGCTGGATATTTATAAGGGGGGAGAATGAAGTGGTCTCATCTGTAGGGATGAGACCGATGCCGACCGCCATAGATACTCTTGGAAAGGGGTCCAAATCAGTTACAGAAAGAGAGCCTCTGTTTGGACTCTGCCCTTGTGGCAATATAGAGAATTCTGCTCCTACATCTATCTTGGATGAAGGCGATAGGCTTGGGTCGTGTTGAGCGATCAATCTCGGGTTGTAAACATGAAGCTTGTTCGCTGACAGCTGAGACAGAAGCACTCTTGCCTCATGTAGGTGCAAATGATAAATACACCCTTGCATGATATCATCATGGGAACAAATACGAGTACCAAGACCTGTCTATAATGAGTTAGAGACGTGCTCCACTAGGTATCTCTCTCTCTGTCTCTCAGTGTGTCAAGCCACATTTACTAACTTCTCTCTCTCTCACATAGACACACACACACACACACACACACACACACACACACATGCACACACGCACATGCACACATACACACATGCACATGCACACGTACGCACCCGCAACCACATACACACACACATTTATATATAATTTTTAAATATATGTATTATATATATATATAAGTTTTATATATGTATAATATATATATATATAATATTTATATATGTATTATTTTTAAACATGAATATATATTTAAAAAAAATAAATAAATAAATATATTTATATTTATATTTATATAGATAACATCATCGAAATTTGTCATAAGTTATGACAAAACTCAATAACATCATTGAAATTTGTCATAAGTTATGACATAACTCAATAACAGTGTTGAATTTTGTCATAACAAATACATAAATAGTAAAATGGCCATAACTTTTGAACTAGGACTCCGTTTTGGGAGCTTTTTAGCTCAAAATTTAGAGCATGAGTAGCTCTACAATGCTTATATATGCTTCACATGATTTGGCCTTGGCATGATGTTCAAATTCGATGCATAAGGTACTCAAAATTTGGGTGCAAGGTAAGGGGTTCATTACCTAGTGCACAATTCCTTCTACAAGGAAATTCTATCTGACCAACACGGATGACTCACAAGAACCAAGCAATAATCCTAGCATAGATATAGCTCTAAATTTCCATCCTAACTTGTATTATAGCTCATTGCTATTTGTTTCAACTTATGACATAACTTGATAACACCGTCAACTTCTTTCATGGGGCATGCATACACTATTAACTATTATCAAGACATATAGATGCCTTTTGTAAGAAAATAATACGTCTGTGCTCAACAGATAACAGGATCTCGTACACAAGAGAGAAAACCAGATAGTATGGAGAGTTGAAAATTTGATTACTGTAGAACTGATACAATAGATGGCGCTGCCTCCCAACCGTGTGCTCCTGTGAAAGAAGCTTCGATGGCAAGCTTGAAACAGTAGAAGACAGAGGCTGGATGCTAAGGAATCAGGGTTGTTGAAGCCAGTGATGAAATGGGCTTCACGGGCTTGCTCTTATACAGCCACCAGTCGTAGTCGGTTAGAGCCAATTGGATGACCAACCTAGTCTGCCCAAAACGGTCGACTGGGGGTCAGTCCCAAAATAGGCCACCGACCACACGATAAAACCAGTGCACAAAATAGAGCAGCTAACCTATGGTCACCGTTCGGCTTAGAGCCATCCGAGATCATCTGAGACTCCAAACGGGCCTTGCAACTCGAGAGTGGCCTGCCCTGGGAAATGCTCCGTCTACCCTCAATGCGGTCAGTCATGGGATGCCTTCCCGCACTTGCATGTAGCCTAGTCGATGGTGTGCCAACTCTATCTGAAGCCGTTTAGCCATCAGGCTACACGTGGCCCCCATTTGGTGTCCAAACCAGGACCTACTCAAATGCCTTCTCCTCATATGGGGGGCTTACAAGAAGAGTTAGCTGGTTCTCGCATAGTTACATGAGAGTGGAGCATTGATATCTAACATCTTTGTCATGGGATTGACATCGAGTTTTGTCATTTGTTGTTCGTAATAGCACTGAGTTAAGAAACGACACATGACACAACTCGATGATGTTATCGAGTTTTGTTATAAATCATGACACAACTCAATGATATTATCAAGTTTTGTCATAAGTCATGACACAACTCGATGACGTTATCAAGTTTCTTCATAAGTTATGACTCAAGTTGATGATGTTATCAACTTTTTTCATATCTTCATCAACATTATGTAGATTTCTTTCAATTGATAAATGAAGTATGTGAACAACAACACCTTTAAAACATTTTCTTTTCAAAAAGGAATATTTTGATTCCATATGGAATCTATAATGTTTGATGGAAAATACATACCTTGCCATTCTCTTTCTCTTAAAATATCAAGCTCTATACTAAGATTAATGTGCTTGTGGGGCCTCTATTATATACTCAAAGGATTTCAATTGCTTTTTAAAAATAAAATCAAACTTTTGGACGAATCCAGGGCTTCTAAAATTGGGGTTTTAGGGTTAGGATGTCCCAAAACTATGCTCCTTCACTCCTTTGCACATTTAAGTTATCTACATTGTCCTTAATTCTTTCATTCTCCTCATTTCTCAAAGAACAAATAACTAGGAGACTAGTTCTCTTCCATCCTACCATTCTACTTCTCCATCAACCTCAACTCATAAGGATGGGCCTTTGCTAGACACATATATTGAGTCTCCTTCACCACAAAATGTGGTGAGCCAAGTCCAAACAATTCAACTTCTTAGCACCAGATGTGGAATCCCCTGTGCATATGGCAAGTAATAATGATCGTCATTTTCAGGAAGAGTCATCATTGGAATCATATATTGAGTCTCCCTGCTCTATGAAAAATAAGAAAAAGGGTTTCTTACTCTCAGAGTCATCATTGGAATCATATATTAAGTCTCCATAATCTATGGAAAATAAGAACAAGGGTTTCTTACTCTCAGAGTCATTATTGGAATTATATGTTGAATTATTGGAGGCACAACCACTCAAGGATATTGACTTTCCACATGAGGCATGCCTCCATTCATCTGGCAATGTGGAGGTCATGTCTAGGAATCCACCACCAGCTGAAGCATGTCGATGGAGCAAAAGGGCAACTTTGGATAGTGATGATGATCACACAGCTGTACATTAGGAAGTGACTCTATACATCAATCAAAGACATTCCAGCTATGGTAGGAGGAGAAAAAGACTCTTGTTATTTGCAACTCAATTCTTTGAGACATCTAAGGTATATTGTTGCCCCATAATGGTTGCTTGAGACATCTAGGACTTGGGAAGATCAAGTCCATCAGATCTGACTACCTCAATCTTAATTGTGAGGAGCAAGAAGCTTATCTGTGTAGATCAATCATGTGAACTACAAAAGATGTGTTTGAATACTACCTTGACCATATATTGGTTTGCAGAGGAGCATTCAAGCATGCACTCACTCTTGGCAACAATAGATTGCAATGGATTCAATCTAGATCTTTAAAGGATGGTCTATGGAGCAATCGCTATTATGGAAAGTTGATTGGACCTTGTGGAAGGTTTGTTGTTTCATGGATGGAAACTTGTTTTAAGGAACATGCTGAGGTAATGCCAATCACAGGCAAACTACACTTAACTGACAACTACACAAGATTCAAAGTATTCTCAATATACATAGATGAGATGTTAAAAAGTAATGAGCAACACACGAGCTATTGCCATTTCCCAAGGTTATGGAAGAATTACTTCAACAATGTGACCATTCCAAGGAAGGTTAGAATGGGGATATGTAGCATATGTGCAAAGTTGAAGAGTAGGAGGCAAAATGCAAAATCGAAGAATGAAAGAGGTACTCCTCCATGCTCAATATTTCATGCTCTAAAGGTGCATAGAGAACAACAAGCATTGGAATGTGCAAAGATTACAAAGCACAGGTAGAAGGGCCTGAAGAATACAAACAAATACTTAGGGATTGTTATTGATGGCATGGACCAGAAAAAGACCAACCTCCCACATTTTGTTAAGGTACCAAAGGATTTGAAGGAGGATTCTTTTTTGAAGATGCATCTTATTGGATGTCTCCTATATAAAAACCAGCTTTTATCAAAAGTATTTTTTACATATCCAATGTCCATAATGATGCCAATCTAACAATCACCATTCTTCATCATATAATTCCAACATGGGAAGGGCCTCTTCCTTCCGTCTTGTATTTGCAATTGGACAACACGGCTAGAGAGAACAAGAATCAAACTTTGCTTGCATTTTTTAATATGTTGATGCAAAAAGGTATCTTCACTAAGGTCAAACTTGGGTTCCTCTTGGTTGGTCATACACATGATCAAATTGATTAGATGTTTAGCACATTCTCAAAGAAGCTAGAGTGACATGATGCCTTCACTTTGACAACAATGATTTCACCTATAGCTGAAGCATATACACCACATCCTCATGTGCTACACTTGAAAGAAATATTTGACTTTGGAAAGTTTGTGAATGGTTCAAATTCATCCGACACATGTATTCAATAGCTAAACGACCTAATCTTTCAGCATCAATTTTGCATAAAGATGAGAGATGGAAAAACATTTATGGATGCCAAGCAGTACTCTTCATCTCCAACATGGCTACCAAAAAATGGATTGCTATTTCATCTTTCATTCCTGATCCTATCATTTGTGCTTCTTTGCAAGATCCACTGGAGGTTATCAGAAGTGCAATGGGCTCAAAGCCAAAAGAGAGATATTGATTACCATAGATGCCTTTAAGAAAAGAAGGATCTCATTGAGAAGGCCCACACATATGCAAGGAAAGATAGTGGAATGAGTTCTTTGAAGATCAATCCCTAATTCTTTCCAGGTTTGAGCATAATGATGTCACTCTAAATGTTCCTTTCTATTGGCCATCAGTTCATGCAACTCCAGTTGAAAATGCAACAACTTCTCTTCATACACAATTGCAAGGTATGATTAATGTACAGCCACGAGAAATGTATTTGGGTGCACAGAGGTCTCGTAAAAGATAAGAGCAACTTGTAGAAATGTGGAGTGGAATTGTGCAAGATATAAAGGTGGACTCCATGGTTGCAACACTTGCTGATGATGATCCTCTTGGCCATTTATTTTGGATTGCAAAGGCGATTGGTTTGATCACATTTGAAATTGGAGATATTATTTCCCTTCAAGTGCATTGGTTTAGAACCAAGAGTCATGATGCATACAATGGAAAGTACACCCCTAAAATGGTCGCAAATGTTCGTGGTAGGTGAAAGCGAAGAGGAGCAAAAAATCAACCACATGTCAGTGTGCTTGTTCTTGATGAGGTTGACATTCTTGTTAATGACTTTCGATTGACCAATGCTAGACATCTTGGCAAAGGAGACAATTGGCATCATTAAACAAAACCCTAAAGAAATGCATTGATAAAGCTAGATGCTCTTCTAGAGTTACTCGAGGACCATCAAAAGCAGCATTAGGATTGCATAGGGATGAGGATAATGTGATTGTGGATATTGCTGAGGAGGATGGATCATCGACATCATCTCCTAGTGATGATGATGCTAATAGTGAGGAACTTAGGGGTGTGGATACAAATGAGGATGCAATACATGATGATTTGTAAGATCTTTTGTATGATGGGTACCTTCTTCTTTCATTTTCATATGATGTTGTTTCAATTTTTACAATACATGATAATTTGTAAGATCTTTTGTATGATGGGTACCTTCTTCTTTCATTTTCATATGATGTTGTTTCAAAAATTGCAATAATGTTAACTTTCATCCTTGTGTGTGTATTGGTTTAATGGAGAATGTGCTCATTTTTATGTTCTTATACAAATCCAGTCAAGTCAATAATTCCATTTTTTCAATGTTTTTTTTTTGGGACTTATGATACGAAGCCATGTTTTAAAAAAGGATTGAAAAATGGAAATTTTAAACGGTATAAAAATGAATATTCCTTTTAGTTCTCGTTTCTGTGAAATAGTTCTCTTTTCATCCGCAATAGTGTTTCATTCTCTTTTGTCTAATGGGGGGAAGACATGATGACTATGCCAGAGCACATCCACGTAGCTTCCATGCCAGCATAGCACTTCCATGTGGCTAGCATGCCAACTAGCATTTCTTGACCTTGGATCGCCACATGTCTAGTCTTCTTGGGGCTTCCATGTAAAAAGTCATGCATGGAGCCATTGCCAAATAGTTGATGCACTCACTTATCTCTTGCTCTCTCTTGACCCACTCATGTCTCTCTTCAATAGTCATTATGATATGGTGATTGATTAACGGAAGAAGAAGGCAGCACGTAAAGAAATACAAGTTGGATAACTTAAGAGCTTATTCTCACGATTGCAAACTAGGTTGGGACCTCATATTTCAACTTGGGTTCATGTGTCTGCATTTTGGTTCAAGTATCTAAGTTTTGGTTGACACTTCTCTGCTCCTCTAGACTAGGGACCAACAGAAAAATATAGTTGCTAGTTAGCCTTGAGAAGGACAAATGGTTTCTAAACCACCCTGCCAATGAACAGAGTCAAAGAGCGTCCCTCTTCCCAATTTACAAATCACTTATAGGGCTTACATATGGAGGTTCTCTTCATCATCGTACCCCATAATCTCATGTACGTGTACCTACCTTAGCAACCAGTCACATCTATCCCCTATGAAAGAATGACAGTGCATTCATGAAAAGTCTTTAAGCCCTAGAGGGGGCACTATGTAATAATCCCATATAGCATGTGTGATCAAGGGATATTAAAAAAAAACCCTACCTACGGATTTTTATATCCTATATACACCATTCTGTAAAGTTTGAGCTGATTAAAGTATCCCTTATGTAAGAAAATTTTCACTTCTTCAATTAAAAAACCCCTTATGTATGTTTTTTTTTGGGTAACTCCATAAAAATATAGAACCTCTTTCATTGATCACACGTGCTATCTTACATATTTCTTAGTGGTGTCCCTGAGCTTTATGCATGAAATACACACTTACCCTTCCTTGTATGCTGAGAAGAACTGCATCTCATCAATACTTATGTGGTTCTTTGCAATCTTGTTATATTTTGATAGGGGCCCATTTCGTCAAGAACCCCACCTACCTTTGTGGACAATAGAGCATGTTGGAATTTAGTGTAGACATGCATTTTTCTTCTGTCGGCTTTATGCTTCCTATAGATGTGCACCACATTCAGTCCAATAAGTTGCAATGCAACTTATAGATAATTTGACCATTCTACTACATCCTTACCTTGGGGAGTTCACTAAGTAATATATAAGGTAGGATGTGAGTTTCATAGAAGGGGTTTTATTTTCTTAGGGGTTATAGAAAATATACATATGCAAGGGGCTATAAGGTGTACTTAAAACCCTTTTTGTTGAACGCATGTGATATAGGGAATTTACATATTGAACACCCTAGGATCCATATTTTTCACATTAGCAATGTTGATTAATATTCTTTCTACTCGAGACCTTGGTGGTCACCCAAAGAGGGATTCAAAGGGATATAGATTTCTCTACCAAAGTATTATAGGTGGCCAAAATATAGAATAAAGAGATATATCCCGATTTCTATTGTGAGGATTGATCTACATACATGGCAAGCATCATTTTGATGGCCCTATTGAGCCTCTCCATCAAACCATTGCAAATGTGAATTACTTCTTTGTATCCAATTTGTTTGTCACAATCTTCATCATTAGAATTTGGAAGTAGACCTTGATCTAAAATTGTATACAAATGAGAAACTGAGTTGTTAGGGAGGCCCAAAGTAGTGGAGCATAGCAGAAATGAATAGAAGCAGACAATTGAGCCATTTCTATTAGAGAATGCCTCTTTAAATAGGCCAAAGTACATTGTCTATCCATCCACATGTCACTATATCAATCATTCCTATCCTCTTAGTCCAATAAAATCTCACAACTCTCTCATCCAATCACATATTTTCTTATCTTTTACTACTCTTTTACCCTCTCTAGAATCATCTATTTCAACACTCCCCCTTGGCCGGTCAAGACTGAATACCAATGCCATAAGAGGTGAGTGTGAACTTACAATGATGATCCCCCCCCCCCTTACTCCCTTATTAGGTTCATTAGCCTATGGTGTCACTAGGATGTGGGATTTTACATACTCTTAGAGGCTCCTCCTCATAAGGTAGGATGCTCTTAGTTGCTTCCTTGGCTACATCATCACTACCTAAGGCAAGCTCATTACAAAAGACATTTCAAAAAGACCCTCATTGCTTTGGAGTGATGTTCCCACAAGATTAGCCTAGTAATAGTTCCTTTCATCATATCCATATTTCTTGCAAATAATGCATTGTGGTGCCCTTATTCCTGCAATTTTTTCCTCATGGTTTGTCAATCCACAACAGTTACATGTCACCTTCCGATTTCCCTTTTGGAAAACTACCTCAGTACTTATGAATGCTTGACCACGAGTCAAGATGGAAGCTTTTCCCTCCATTAACTTGTTTTTACCTTCTCTTTCCAATAGAAATGCTTCAATATCATACAATGTAAGATTGTCCAAATGGGACAATGTTTCAACTATTGTACTATATCCATCACTATTGCAACTAGCAAGCAAAACAGCTTTGGCTTCATCATCATCAAGAATGCATTTAAGAGTTGCCAACTGGTGCCATATTCCTTTGTACTTATTGCAATGACTAGGAAGATCCTCCTTAGACCATATTTGAGATTAAAGCATGTTGCATCAGCAATTTGACTTTGGAGTGCCATATGTCCATGCCAAATACCTTATTTAACTCTTCCTATGCATGCTTGGCATCAAAGATACCACCAATGTGACTCAATAACCTCATCACTAAGGTTATAGGCTATATAGCAAGTGCCTTTTCATTGCTTCTTGCCCATTCATCTTCTAGAGTTTCTTGTGTGTCATGTCCCTTGATTAATCGAGTCAAATTCTTGCACATGAGTAAATACATCAATTTGGATTGCCACATAAGGAATCCAACACCTATGAACTTCTCTATTACAACATGTGAAGCAATTAGATTTGTCTTACTAAGCTTTACTGCTTGGCAGTGTTTGACACTTTTACAAAGAAGTCTCCACAACCATATAAATGCATGTTCTTACACTATAGTACCAGAGATCTTGGACTTACCCTTCCCTTTGTTGTGGTTCTCTTCACTTCACCCTCTTGTAATTCATAGATTCATAGGAAGATTGCATCATGTAGTGCTTAGTTCTTAGGAGAGAAATGAGTATACCTTAGAGAAGGAATAAAAGGACAAAAAAATTAACAATGCCATGTGTCTTAAGGATGGAGCTTTGGCACACAAAAATAAAGCGAATTGTAACATGTAGGGATCATCGAGAAGTGGTTTTGTTGTTGTAGAGCCTTTGGAAATCAACCACAATGTCAGTACACGAGCAAGGTGACCTATACATGAGCAACGATGGATGGAACAATAGCATATGTGGTGACAACATCTTGGAGCTTTGGCTACCAATCTCATGTAGTCTACGCTTGTTGTCACATGACTAATTTGAACTACAAAAGCAGTGCCTTGAATAGTCATGACCATTAGGGTAAACTTTGGGATGCTCCAAGAAAATAGCTCAGGCTAAGAAAAGCTTGAACAAAAAAGCTATGTCGAAGATGACGTAGAGGTATGCATTGAATCATGCATAGCGCCATAAGCTCTTGAACAACTCTAATAGGTTGCTGAAGTAGAAAGGGTAGTCGAACAACAATAGCAACATTTCTAAAGCAATATAATGTCTAGGAAGAGCTGCAACAAGCAATGGATTCATGGAATGTACATTGCATCGAGCTAGGGGGTAACTATGAAAAAACCCCATATAACACATGCGATGAAGGGGTATCAAAAAACCCTCTATGGATTTTTACAACCTATATACACCCCTTTTGTAAACTTTTAGATGATCATTTTTAGTATCCCTTATGCATGGAAATTTTTACTTTTTGGATTAAAAAACCCCTTATGTATGTATACTTTATGTAACTCCGTAAAGATATAAAACCCCTTTTGTTGATTGCATGTGCTATCCTACATATTTCTTAGTAACCCCCCTGGGAGCATCGACAAAGGAGGCAGATAAAAGGCGATGAAAATAGAAGGTGAGGGAGAAGACTACTGCGTGACACCTAACATGGCTCTAGTACCAAAAAGAGAAACTAAGGCAAGAGAGGCTTAAAGTAGTGGAGCATAGCAGAAACAAATAGAAACAAACAGGTGAGTCATTTCTGTTAGAGAGTACCTCTTTAAATAGGCCAAATTACATTGTCTATCCATCCACATGCCACTATCTCAATGATTCCTATCTTCTCGCTCCAATTAACATCTCTCACAACTCTCTCATCTAATCACATATTCTCTTCTCTTCTAATTCCAAATAATCTCACATTTTTATCGGCATTCGAACAATTGACATTTTGCACACAACTTGCTATGTAGAGTTTAGGTTAGAAGAAATAACTATGAATCTTTGCTAACAACTTGAAGCATCGTGACAAAGCCTAAATGACCTCCAAACATATTATCATGGAAGGATCTAAGGTATAATTTTTGGTTGGAAGGGAGACTTGGGAAAGTATACTAGACTATCATACATCTTGAGAAATCGTGGTGGACGATGTGAACTAATTTGATGTACTATCTCAGAAATTTATGGATCCTATGATCATAGATGTCTAAGGTCATCTAACGATGGAAGATAATTATGCATGATTGGGATTGGAAGTGGAGTACATTATGCAACCAACAACTAGTTTTGAGAACGACTAGTTGAGGAATTTTGCATAATGCATCAACTAACTGGTTGAAATTACCTGGGGGATATGTCATCACGAAATTGTAACCTTGAAGAAATAGAGCCCATGGCGCTATCTTGCCATGAGCATATTCATTTGTTAGTATGAAATATCGAGCATGTTAGTTTCACAAAATATTCTATCAATATTGTGAAACTAAAAAATTAGCTCGATAAGCTTTTGCCAAGATTTTATATTAATAAATAAGTATAGCTTCGATAAAAACATCCATGTTGTTAAGCCCTCTTTATTTGGAATCCATTCACGTTTCTTTTGCAAGCAACCCTCATACAATTGTTTCATTGTATATTTTTTGGGAAGACTTTTGTCATAGCATAAAGCTGTAAATGCTATAGGCATTCCTCATCCCTTGCTATACGAGCAACCTTTGCCACTCAAATTGGGCCACCTTGGTCATCCAACTCTGAATCTGCATTAGATGCCCAAACTGTAACAAAATACATGCTTTAATCTCATTAGATGGTACAAACTTTGGTAAGGGTTTATCCCCTTTCCTACCACAATATTTTTGAGGTAAAAGGCATTGCTCAGACTCTTCCTCATGTATTGTTGTATTTGTATCCAATGTGGATCTTGGTGACATAGCTTGTTCTCGCCAAAAAGATTCAAAGTATTAAATGCTCATTTTTGCATCATACTTTGAAGATGTTTAATAAAGGCATCCAAGCCTTTCATTTCATCTACATCAAGTGCTTTGTTCTTTGAAAGAACAAATCTAGTTTCCTCCAATGGAGTTATTCTCTATAATAAAGCATATGGCTCACTCCATAAATGATCTCCATCCACTGAGTAGTGCTTCCATTGCATCACTAGAATATCATTATGCATGCTAAATGCGAAAATAGTGTGGATTTGTCTACCCTATTAATGTATCATCTCCCCCTTTTAAATGTGGCTCTATGAATGCTCTCTAATCTACCATTCTCTCCAAGATAGCTACTTCTGATCCCCTCTTTTGAAAGACTCCAAATTTCTTTCCCAATTTCAAGATGTCATATCCTCCAATGTCACAACATCCCTTGGCTTCTACTTGCTAGAGATAACACTAAATATTGATTTATGTCTTCATGTGTATGGCCGAAAAGAAGAAAACCAAATTCCACTTCTTCAAATATTTTCAAACCAACCAACATAGAGTATAAACCAAATATATATCTATTCTTGTTTTCTCTTCAGCGACTATTAGCCTGTATATGGAAGTTGCGAGGTAAACATCCATGTGCATCTTTGACCTTCCGTATTGCTTTCATGATGGATGGTTGCCACTTGGTTACTATCATGTTCATGCAAGCAATCAATCCATACAATGCAAAAGAGTCAAAATCCATGCACTAATATTCCACACAAATGTGTTTTTAGTCCATGTTTACCCTCCAATGGTGGTGGGGTATGTCTATACCTTGGTAACATTGTTGTATTCTGATCATGCCATCAGTGGTAATGCACATGGACTTTTTGACATGCACAATAGTGTCCTCTCTTCCCAAGAGGCATACAACAATCTAGCATCTAACACATGACTTAAATGGATTGTCTGCCATCTTATATATTTTCCTCGCTTGTGCTCACATTTACTATGTTCAATGGCATTTTTCAATTCATCACATGTCTTGAATTTTGACATCCTTTGCTTTGATGGTGTCTTGAAATGGAAAAACTTTCCATGCCAAATTTTATACAAGGTTACCCTTGAAACCATACGCTCTTCTCTATCTTGTAAAGCTTTATTTACTGTTCCTAGCACAACCTTCTTTATCATTCCCAAAAGAACATGATGTTAGCATTCCACACTTCCATCTGACACTTTTTGTGGAAGATGAGGTTGTGGTAATGCATGATCGTCAAGGATTTGGTTTAATGTTGTAGTTGCATTTCTAGTGCTTCTTTTGTCTTTAACCTTGTAGGCATTTCCATCAATTTTATGAACCACCTCTGAACCACTTTGTCTTTTACCTCTACCTAGATGGTCCAATATGTACCATGTGATAGTCTAGTTAACCATTAATATCCTCAATTACATATGGATGTCCCATTAACTATGGGTTTCAATTTGGGTTTACATTGTCTTGTTCATGAGTCCTTATCACCTTGATGAAGAAAGCAAAAAAACTCTTGAAGAAGATAGTTATGTCTATTAGTCCCTATCTCACTCCAATTGCTGATGCATATGGCTTCACAATCATCTTTTGTAACTTTTCTTATGCAAAGTTTCCTGCAACAAACAGGCATAAGAGTCCTTTCTGTATTCTCCTTGAATAACATTACATGTCTCTTGGGTTTTGGAATTGGTGCCTCTCTTGGCAATCACATTCTTTTTGTAGATAGTGTCTTGTGTTTTTGAGTTGTGAGTCCATTATCTAGCATTGAATCTATTTCTCTTGAATCTTTATCTCTAAACTCAAATGTAGAGTGGCCTTGGGAATTATTTTGATGTCACTTTATAATATCTTAAAACTAGCAATCTAGGAGACAACTTGTTCAGTATGCCTCTTGAATTTTGTGGTTGAGCTATTTCTCCTTCACATGTAGATGTTGTGCCATCTATATGCTCCACGCTAAAATGTACATTAGGACTATCACAAGTCTTAGATATTCTACCATCTCTACCCTCCACTCCAATGATAACATCATGACCATAATCACTAATATCATCAATTCCAGTGAGCATGTTTGAATCTTTTGCAATAGAAGACAGATCCTAGATATTTTGCCATCTCTACCCTCCACTCCAATGATAACATCATGACCATGATCACTAATATCATGAATTCTAGTGAGCATGTTTGAATTGCTTGCACAATAGAAGACAGATCTTCTATACTAGTGAGCATGTTTGAGTTGCTTGCAACACAAGACAAGTCTTCAATACTAGTGAGCATGTTTGGATCACTTGCAACACCAGACAAGTCTTCTATACCAGTGAGCATGTTCAGGTCACTTGCAACACAATACAAGTCTTTTATACTAGTGAGTAGGTTTGAGTCACTTGCAACACAAGACCCGTCTTCTATCCCAGTGAGCATGTTCGAGTCACTTGCAAGACAAGCGACCTCTTCTCCATCAACATCACTTATGATGATGTCCTCAATACTTGTGAGAATCCCACTATGACAGTCTTCAAAGCTACTACTATTTCTTGATTTGGAGTCCATACGTGTAGTTTTGTTCTTCTGATAATACTTTCCGGTGTCTTATATTGAAGGAAACTATCTTAGGAAAACTTGATTTCAACCATTTGATAGTAATATGGACCCATATATGTGATGTATTATGCATTGAATTTTGAATGATGCCTTCATTAGTTACCTCCACCATACAGAAAAAATTTTGAGCATAGCCCCTAAATCTGCCAACCGTTAACACTTCTAGAAAGAAGGACAACATATCAACTTTTTTCCCTAGGAAATAAGTTTTCTTGATATCTTAAAAGTATGTCTTTGGCACAATTGCCTCTCGATTCCAAAGAGTTCTTTGTGCTTGCATATAAAAAATGTCACATTATAAGATATCACCCAATGTTTCAAAGTCTCTATGTGGATATTTTAACTGTACCTCAAGATTGATCACATTGATGATTATCACCTACAGATCTTCTCTCTCCACAATGTTGAAAATGGCACATGTTCATATGATCAAGACTATGTATTTGTCCAAAGGCTACTACTTCATTCTTCTCATATAACACCACATCTAGACCCTCTATTAGGGTGAGTATCTATAACTTCAAGAAAATAAGACTAGCAACTACCAGAGAATCCAACAAATCTCTAATTTTTAATATTTAACACTAGAAATGCAATATTTGTATATCAAATCAAGAACAAAACCATTGCTCAACCCTCATAAACTCTAGACTCTAAACCCTAAATCGTAAATCTTAGACCCTAGACACAAAAACCATGACAACATTACAAAAATAAATGACTACATTATTTTGAAATAGCACTTCATAATTATAAAATAGTCCAAACATGGATATCATGTGGGTTGCATCCTGTTCTTCCTTTCTCCACCACTATATGCCATGATCTCCATTGGTTACATAGGCTTGATTCCCCACTTGCAACCTACAAGGGTTCTTTTTATTTTTTATAATCACCTGGTGAATGTAGCAGGCTATTGTTGGAGGGACCACGTCTCTTCTAAAAAATTGTTCTTGTCATAAATTAATCTTGTGATTATCTTCTATTGTGACCTTGATTTTTCTAGTTTAGAATCATCAAGTTTTTTTTGTTTTTGGGTTTGTTGTTCATGGAGAGTTTCCATGGTATATTTAAGTTTTTAAATCTCTCATTCCATCCTCAACAAGTGAAGTTTGGAAAATTGTGCTTCAGCATTGGAATGGCTGACGCATCGATAATAGCCAAGTAATCCTTGAAGGCCATCTCCTACATATTGAATGAAAGTTGTCACATTTCCAAACATAGGAGGAGTACCTATTATAGGATCCAATAGATAAAGTCCACCAACACTCCATAGGTCAACATACCTTGATCTTTGTTGTCGTAGTTAGTCTAATGTTTCTTTGTCAAAAATCTTGTTGCCATAGCATTGAAGAGTCATACCATGCTCTAGTGCAACTTTGATGTGCACGGTGATTTTTTGCGGCTTACTAGTGTGATCTTCTAGTGGAGCCATCAGAGGAATTAAAGGATAGGTTCTTGGAACAGAAGTCAAAGGAGCAAAAATTTTAGATTAGTACAGTGTAGAACATGATCAATGGAAGCAAGTTTGAGATTACCAAAAACAAAAATGGTGAGAAGAAATTAAATTTTGGGGTCAAAAAGTGACTACGATGGGAAGGAGTATGATTTAGAGGTTGGAAGATGATTATGGTGAGGAGTAGGATTTAGTTTTTGAAAAGTGATCGGGTTCATACACATGGATTGGGGGAAGCTTTGGAATGGTTTTGGCTGGTTTTGGTCCATTTTCATCACTTTTCAAAAATTCGGAATTGGGGGGGGGGGGGAGGTTACCAATGAGATACTTTTGGGGGATGAGGACTACCCCAAAAGTGTAAAGAGATTCAACTTTGTGGAAGTGGGGGGGCCCTCCAAGTGGGAGAGGGAGGTACACTTTTTGGGAACCCCAAGGGCCTAGGGAGATGTAACCTTTTATCCCGTATGAGGGTGATGGGACTCTCTATAGGCCTTGTTAGTTCTTAATCCATTCCTTATGAGACCACTTTTTAGTCCAAATTTCCTGGAATGTACCACCTCACATTTTCCTTTGTACTATTAAAATCATGTATCCACAAGTATATACAACTCGTTTGACTTGCAGCAACTCCATAGAAAGACAATGAAATGCTATAATGCCCAGTCAATGAATATGGTGGCATCGTGCTAGACAAAATATCTTTCCAAATTATCCTCCCCAATTACCTCAGCAATATCTTAGTGTATTAGGGCAATGTCTCCTCTTGTTTAAATGAGAATCAAAGAATATTTATCACATCCAAAATGAGATCCCTCTTGTCGTCTGATAGAGGGGGTGGTTTCCTATTCAGATTAGGCATACAAAAAGACACGAGAAGTTCCCTTTGTATGTCCTCCATTGTGTCATATGTTACCCTAAGGGACCTTTCTCAATTCCTCCAGACCTTGGCCTTTTATTTTCTCCTTTTTTGCTACACATGCTTGCTACTATTCTAATCCAATAACCTAGCATCAATGTCCACAATGGTCCATACCAGGGACCATAAGAACTGGTAGAAAATTGGCCTAGGCACATGATACTAGTAGCTAAAATCAATTCTAGTAGCAATGATATGGATTCCCAAAATTTATCTATATCATAAAGATGTTGGGGAACCATATCAAGATAGACGTTAAAAAATGTACTTCCACATCATTAAAATTTACATTATTCAAGATGGATATTAATGCTAAACATGCATTTAAACATTAAGTAAGTCAAATAGCAAGGAAGATGAACATTAGTGTAGCAAATAGTAAGGAAGATGAACATTAATGTAGCAAACATATTCCAAAACACTAAGAAATATGGACAATAAAGCTTTTTAGCTTGAGATTCAGAAGTGGAAAAAAACACTTTTCATTTGAAAAGAATGCAATTCATGATCATAAAAAATTGCCCACATGTCTATAGATTACAATTTCTTGCATGCACATGGCTTGCCATAACTTGCAATGCTACAAGCACTGTTAGATTTTTTTCTTTTTCTGGAATTCTTGGAAGACGGATGATATACAAGTCCCCCCTTCTTTCTCTTCAAGGAAGTTGCAGCTGCATAGATCAACACTTATAAATGATTGAAAAAGATTTGTGGATAGTTTGGCTAGAAATAATAGATCATGTCTTTTTACATGCCTTTAAATAACTTTGACAAGAGCATGCTTTCATCCTCATTTGGCTCAGGTCCTTTCAAAGAAATAAAAGATAAATGGGAAGGATCATCCACGGGAAATGTTTGGTAGCAAGTCCTAATGTATCTTGTGGCTTATGACCATGTGAAAAACATTAAAGAGCGTGAATTGGAAATAGCTTCATATTTCCATGTATTTTCCCTCTTCACATCTCCTACCTTTATCTACCAAAATACATAAGCACACTCCCTTTTTTTGGATGTGTAAGTGACTATAGCTCCCTGAGATAAGTTGGCTTGCAGGAAAGCAAAAACATTGCTTCCACACTCTAAAGTAGCACCGTCTTTCTTTAGTTGTTTGTGTGTTAAGGCTCTTTTAATAACAGCCCCTACTCCATCATGCTCTCCTTTTCCATGCCCACTTGCAAAGAGCTCCAAATCATTTATATTTGTGATGCACACATGCATGGGCTTTGGGAAAGATGTACCAACAAAGCACATGTGCAACCTTGGGGTTTTTGCATGTTGGTGCCTTTGCCAAATATAGAGTCTAAAATGCCATGCTTATGTGCATGGAAGAGCTCCTAAGGTATCAGAGATATGAGTTGAGAGAAGATGCTAAGTTGAGTAAGAACAAGCCAGGGTGGGTGGACTCGAAAGATTGGAAGAAATTGAAGGACTTAAAGGAGAATCCAGATGTGATTGTGACTCAGTGGAGGGTGGCAAGGAGACATTTGGAGATCGCCGGTGCATTGCTTCACACCTTGAGAGCGGTGGCAAACTAGCCAGTGTGGCATGGTTGGTAAGTATATGTTTATCTTCTACTGAATATCTAATATGTTTAGTTCTTCAAATGTTTTTTTGTTTATATCTAACTCCTTGAAATTGGATCCATAGGAATCTATGATGGGTAGGCCTCCTGTTTGAGTCACTTGCAATACAAGACAAGTCTTCTATACCAGTGAGCATGTTTAAGTCCCTTGCAATACAAGACAAGTCTTCTATACCAATGAGCATGTTTGGATCACTTGCAACACTAGACAAGTCTTCTATACCAATGTGCATTATAAGACACATCTTCTATACCAATGAGCATGTTCAAGTCACTTGTGAGGCAAACAACCTCTCCTCCATCAACATCACGTACGATGATGTCCTCAATACCTGTAAGCATCCTACTATGGTAGTCTTCAAAGTTATTACTATTTCTTGATTTGGAGCCCATTTGTGTAGTTTTCGTATGTCTTCCATCACATTGAAGGAAACTGCCTTAGGAAAACTTGATTTTAAGAAAGCTCACCCCCATTTGATAGTATTATGAACCTGTATATGTGATGTGTTATCCATTGCATTTTGAAAGACACCTTCACTAGTCAACATAAGTAGCTCTACCATACAGAGAAAATTTTGAGAATAGCTCTTGAATCTGCTAACCACTAACACTTCTTTGGAGAAGGACAACATATCAATTTTTATTGATTTGAGCAACAAGTTGGAGTGCACACAACCTGTTGTTTCAAATACTGATTTGAGCAACAGGTTAGAGTGCACACAACCTGTTGCTTAAGCAATAGGTTGACCAACCTATTGTTCTTCCAGATGAAAAAAATGTGTTTTGTATTCTCTCTCTCTCTCTCTCTCTCCCCCCCCCTCTCTCTCTCTCTCTCTATATATATATATATATAAACATTGATATGCTTTTTATTGAATTTACTAAATTTCAAATTTCAATAAAGACTAAGTAGTGCCTTTAAAAATGAGAAAAATATTCTTTTAACCCAATGCATCCATCTCTCCCTTTTCTTTGAAACTTGACAGACTGTGTGTGAAACTGCTAACAAAACTGACCTATAAGCTCCACTATAGCATTTTCAAGATAAAAAGTAAAATGGTAGACATGATGAATGGTCCTATGTACTTTATTTTATAGATAATGTACACATTATCCATCACTCAAGTTGACATAGACATCCTAATCATCATTGACACGGTCATAGATCCCAAGCTCATATTAAGTTCCGAGTTTTAATCTCACAAGTAAATGAAAATGTCATTGTATTGACCTAAGAATTGGAGAAAATTATGCTAAATGCTACATTGTCCTTAAGGGCTTTTTGGCTAATGAATTATGCAAGCCTAGGTAGGAGTAGGAGTAGGACTAGGAGCCACTAACATCTTAAAATAGCTTAACCATTTGGCTCTACCTTTACTACCTTACCAAAACAGTTACATTTACAATCTTAACAAAATAGTTTGCAAGGTCTTGTATGATCATTGGAAATGTATGTTCTAATTGAACTATCATGGTGTAATCAAGAACAAAACCATTCCTTAACCCTCCTAAACTCTAGAATCTAAACCCTAGATCTTAAACCTTGGACCCTAGATTGTAAATCCTACAACCTAGAACATAAACCCTTTCAAACCCTAAACCCTAGACCCTATGCCCTAAACCCTAGATCGTAAATCCTAAACCCTAGACTCTAAACCTTAAACCGTATACCATAAACCCTAAACCCTAGACCCTAGACCCTAAACCCTAGATCGTGAACCCTAGACCCTTGCCCCTAGACCCTAAAACCTAGACCTTAAACCCTAAACTTTAAATCCTAAATCTTAGACCCTAAATTTTAAGCCCTAGCCAAACCCTAAAATGCAAGCAATAATCTATAAAATATCTTGATTTTAGCATCAGGTTGTGAGAAAACCCTAAAATCTAAGCAATAATCTGTAAACTATCTTGATTTAAGCAACAGATTATGTTGCACACAACTTGTTGCTTAAACAATAGGTTGAGAAAATTTTTCTCAACCAAGAGGTTGAGGTTAAATAGTCTATGTATATGAATAAATTATTATTTTTAAAAATAGATATATAATATTATTTCATATCTAAAAAATCATATGTAATATTATTTATAATATTTTATTGTTAGTTTCTAGTATTAATATTTATTATATTATATAATTTTATTTCAATTGTAATAATATAATTTGATTATATTTTTAAATTTAATTTGATTTGATTTTAGTTTTTTGTCATATCAATATGTTAGAAGAGAGTTGAGAAATCAAAATAACGGCAAAAAGGGCAACAGGTTGTAATATGTTATAAGAGGGTTCAAATTTTAGAATAAAAAGAAAAAGCACAAGGTTGGAAGGTGTTGTGTACACAATAGGTTGGGAAGACATTCACTTGTTGCAAAATTTGGAAAATTTTGTAAATTTGAGCACCAGGTTGAAATGAAGATAGAACAATGAAGAGTTGAGGAATGAGGAAAACCAATGAAGATTATGATCCTTATCCTCCAAAAATCCCTAAATGTGCCCTAACCCTAATTATCTCATATATTGTTCTATATAATACTCCTCCTTCCTCATTCTCTTCACTTTTTCAAATCTCCACGGACAACCTCCTCCTCCTTCTTGGTAATCCCTTCCTCCCTCCTCTTCCCTCTCTCCCACCCTTGCTCCTCCTCTCTTGTCACCCCTCCTCCTCCCTTCTCCTCTTTTCTTCTCTCCTCCCCCTCCTCCTTCAAGCCACTGCCTACTCCACTCCCCTCTCTTCCCACCTCCCCTTCTCGTCCCTTCTCCTCCTCCCTTCTGTCCGCCACCCCTCCTTCGAGCTACAGCCACCCCTTGTTTGCCGCCGCCTCACCTCCTTCTCTCCCTCCTCCTCCTCCTCCTCTCCCTCCTTGTCCTTCTCCTTCTCCTCCCTCCTCGTAGTGGTGGTAGGCAGATACTCGAAAAATTTAACGTTTGTAGGTTGGGAGAGGGAGCTTAAATTACCTTAATCTTCCCCCCCTCCCAACCTGTTGCACACATTGCAAGTTGGGAGGGGTGCCTTTGCAAATTAAATTCATCTCTCTCCATGTATTCAATGGAGAGCCTTCTCGAATTCTGGCATCTCTACTTGTTGATTGATCAACAATCCATTCTTTCAGAGTATTGATTCCTAACTCCACAACTCCTGTGATATGGTATGCATCCATGATGGAAGAAGAAAGTGTTTGCAAACCTGGCTATGATGGAGGAAGACTTCACTATACTTAGAAGTGAAAGGTTACAAATATATTTTGCTCATCACACATTTAATATTTTCTAATAATCACATTATCACACATTCATATCATAGAATAATACATAATGTGAAATAATGAAATAAAAAGCATGAGTAAATTACACTAATGTTATAATTAACATTGAGCATAATCAACAAAAGCGACATCATGATTCAATATTTTAGAAACAAAATGACCATCATAATTAACAAGGACATGTACAATGGAGTGTTCTCTTGTGATGCTTCCTCTCGCGTTAACATATAACTACATCATAAGACTATCACAATGGAGTGGTCTCTTGACTAACATATTCTTGAGTACCAAGATCTTCAATGTGAGGACCTTGACTACCAGGGTCCTAAATAATAGGTTGCTTTGGAGTCTGCTCTTCCTTATCAAGATCCTCCTACCCCTCCTCACTAGTATTTGCTAGACCTATAGGATCTTCGACTTCCTTACTAGTATCCAATGGGGTTGCAAGCTCTTCCACCTCCTTCCTAGGACCGATGGTTGGGAACTTCTGGCTCTTCCTTATCTAGATCCTCATGCACCTCCTTACTAGGATCCTCTTCCACCTCCTTACTATTATCCACTAGTGCTGCAGGCTCTTCCACTTCCTTCCTAGGATCCTCATGCACCTCCTTCCTAGGATCCACTAGAGCTACCGGATGTTGATTTTCTAGCTCATAATTACCTTCTATAGGTAAGACTTGTTTGCTTGACCCACCTTTTAATGATACTTAAGGTGGCTTAATGGGTTTGAATTTGTCTCTAGTTTCCACTTGTATAGCTTCCCTTTTCCTTGCACTTCATGGATTATGACTTTCCTTTGGACTTCCCATATGGTAACGAGAACCTCCTTGACTCTTCTTTTTTATTTCCAATCCTCCTAGAACTTTGAGCATCTTTCATCCGATGTAGAGCTGTCAACCTCCTTTGAATCATCATCTGATCCTGAATCATCAGTATTTGAGTCACTATCTTCTCTATTTTCTTCGACATTTTCCTCTACAAAGAAGGTAGTGCAATTGTAATATGTATCGAAGAATTTCACTTGATGGGGCGAATCACTGACATTTACATTAATACCCATCCATCTATCCATAGAAATGTTTCTATAGTGTAACCCATTCGGTAAAGGGCTACCATCCATCCATCATTCAATAAGTTTCTTATTATCTCCTCTATCAGGTTGGGATGGTTTGGCTTTCAATAGTCCTATATTGCTGCATTTAGTTTAGCCATTTCTCTCTCAATGTAGAATAGCTATAGAATCTTTATAGGAATTTCAAATAGGGGACCACCACCCATTGATAAGAAATAAATCAAGAAAGGATGCAAGACTTGAATGGCAGTGCTATATGTGACAATATAGTCATGGCACTGAACTATACCATGATATACTTTTGAAAGGGGGTACCCAATGACAATTTTCAATCTTGCATACAAGGGATCCCTTTGTGCTTCTGTCATGAACAAGACCAAATTTGATATTTTCTTATCACCCAAAGCACCTTCTATGATAAACCGTATAAGATCAACTATCCCCTGTAACTCATCCATGAAAAATACACATGGCTTCTCCCAAGCATCTTTTGTCATTGCCATGAAGTGCTCTGTATCAATTCCATTTGTGTGTATAGAATTTGTATCCTCCTTTGATAACGATATATCATAGGAAAAGCTAAAAGGAGAACAATTTGCTATACTTTGCAATGTGTGCTCCAAGACCTTCTTCTTGACATCTCCATACTCTATCTCTATGACCTTTGGCATTTTTGGTCTAAGATCCTTTGTTGGCATGCCATCACTATCCATTGTACTCAGCCACTTTCTAGCCCACAACTTGTCAAGCATTTGACCAAGGCCAAGTGTTTTTTCATGATCCACATTTATTGTTTTGTCAGCTAACTACTCATCTAAAGTTATAAAAATAAGTAATGCTAAGAGAGCAACTTCGCATATTTGCTTTGTTATTTTATCCGAAACACATCTTAATGGTCTCCAGCAAATGACAAACATAAGTTTTATTGCTGCTTTCTTTTGAGTCACCATATGCTCTAGTGCCTCATAGGATAACTTCCCTGTTTCATATGATTTACAAATATCCATGATGCACAGGAAGGTTGAATCCTCACAAAACATAATGCAAGTATAATCCCCATACCTATTAACAACCGTCCTCATATCATTGGCACTTGGATGTGTATCGTTTACTATGTCCTTTAAGAATCGATAAAAGTGACCAATATTTACCATGTACTCAGTTGTAGGTCTCTTGCCCTTTAGTGTTTGTGGCTTGCCACATTCAATCCATAACTCCCTTGACTTTACTAGGATCTCAGAAAGAGTTGATCATTTCTTCTTTGTAAAAGGTAGCGAATTTAATCTTTCTAATTCAAGAATGTACTTAGAGTCATCTTTAAATAGGAATATGTAAGTGATTATATGTGCAAACTTTTCCATACACTTGGACTATGGTGAGTTTCCATTTGATCCCTCTACTAGGATAATCTTGCAAGCCTCACAAAAGTGATGCCTACTTCGTGATGTCTCTTAAATGATATGGGACGTAGAGTGGTATCTCCAAAAAATGGCAATTTAGTGGCCCTCACATATTCATATAGTTTGCATGCAAATTCCTCATCAAGCTTTCGTTGATTGTTGGTGAACAACGAAGCACGATCAATCATTGTTGTGAACACAACGTATTAAGATGATCCCCAAATATATCCATCATCTTCGGCCAATGTAATGTACTTTTTTGTGTGAAGATGGTATGCTCATATGTCATATCATCACAGCAAAAGGTGGTCATTTGGTTGGCAAATAGAGCATAGAGATTATTTGAAAATTGATATGATTTTCGACAAATTTTAAGATACAATCCGGATTAATTAATTTAAGCGCTTCATTAAAAGAATTGGTTTGCATTAGTTGGTTATAGCCATTGAGGTGGTGGGCATGGCTAGTTTTGAGAATTACAATGCTTGACTTGGGCCACTGTGCCTACACTATAATTTAAGCCATCTCGGTGGTCGATTCCATGTGTTTCTCATCACAAGCATGGTGGTCATTGTATTAGATGCATGGGTTCATGTGGCCATGGCAATGTTCCACAAGCACATCACCAAGCATAGTGGTTGTTGCAGTAGATGCATGGGTTGATGTGGCCATGCTGGTCCCCAACAAGCATAGTGTGGCATGGTCATATGCCCTCATCTAGGAATCATGTCCATGAGATGCATGACCAACGGTGCCGTTGCATACACGAACATGCGGGGTTGTAGTAGGTTAATTCCATGTGGTATGCCATCAACAAATAATAGATCTCATGAGGCTAGTAGCAAATCAGTGTAATAAAGAAGGCTACAATGAAACAACATCTGGTAATAATTTTGTTGTGGTGAGAACTGGGGCCCTCAATTTCACATTACAAAAAGAATTTCAACAAGCATGTGTGCTAGTCCATGTCATCATGACCCACCCATTGATTTTGTAATTCCCCCCACCTATGCATGTCACAGTGCACCTCAAAAGTAGTTGCACGATTGGCTACACATGATCCTACATTGACCAGATTGCAATATTGTGATTGCCCTATAGCATTTATAATTGTATTGCAAATACATTTACAGCCTAGATACCAAGTGCCATAGAGCAATTATTGTATTTATAGTAAAGATATTGGGTGTCATAGGGAAGTACAAACATTGAAAACCATATAATTTGGAATACAAATATTGAGTGCCATATGGCAATTGCAAAACTGATATTCTAGTATTGGGTCAAAGAAAGGGAAGAACTAGGGGAGGGGAGACATCATGTACTTGCTATACAACTATATTTACAATTGAAGATGCATTCCACTAACCTATTTCCCATGCACCTACATCTTCAAAATCCTTGTTGAGATTGAAACACTCTCAACTTGACTGCATCTATCTATAATTCAAATTTTCAAAACCTTTGTTGGGATTAAAACCCCCTCAACTTAATTGCATCTATCTACATTTCAAATGTTGTTTTCTTGTTATTTCTAACATATCAACAATAAAAGCTAAGTGAGAAAAAGAGAGTTAGATGTTTCCCTATAATGGGATGGTGGGGAGGCATAATTTTGGTACAACAATGCTACATAACAATGTTTCACTTTTAGTTTTCCTCTTTTAGTAGGTTTGCATTGACATAGATGACATTTCTTAAACATTTTCTTTTTTTGGCATGCTTATCACATTCTCCTACTAGTATTTTTGGTGTTGGTGAAAATCTCAAAACGTTGCTCTTATCTACTTGGTTAGAGCACCAGTATGTCCTATAATGAAGCATTGAGAAACACCATCTAAAACGGCAACTGATCCTATTTCTCCATTGCAATAGCTCCAAGCTATCCCATGCAATAATATTACGAATCAAAATGGGCCTTAAACTTGCAATGAAGGTGGCCTTGAACTTAATCCACTAAAATACATGCCTCAAATTACACATATCTCCTCTAACCAATGGCATGGTATCTCCTCTAACCTATGGCATGGCTATGTTTAGGCCAATGAATTGTCCAAGGGTTCCAAAGAGCACTTGCCATTACTAATTCTTAAAAAATGGAGCATAAGATAAATCATTCTTTTGCATGTGCTTAGCTTTGACACTTCATCACACCATACCTTTTTCCCCTACCTATAGACACTAGCACATTTGGCCCTACCTAGAGTCAATAGCAAGTTTAGCTAAGTTTTAGCAAGTTGGCTAAACTTCGGCACCCCCAAGGATTTTTGGGCGAACTCCAAGATGGAAAAATGTCACCAAAAGATTGACTAAAATGCAATTTTATAGCCAAAATTTGAAAAGTTGTCACCAAACTTGACAAAACTAGACTACATTATACCAAGAATAAGTACATGGCAAATAGTGTAAAACTTCATGATACTTCCTCCAAAACATATATGAGTTGTCACCAAACTCTTAAAATTTTCCAAGGAAGAGCCTTGAAAAAAAATACACTACTAGAAACTTTGAGTCCACATAGCACTTAAGTGCCACTAACTCTCCAACTAAAGCATAGCACCTCTACTCGAATCTCAACTCCAAAGGGACTCTCTCTTCCTCTACACTTGCCTCACGTCCACCTCCTCAAGACCTCTCTATATTCCAAACAAAGAATGCCCTATGTTGGGTCCTAGTCAAGTCAAACACCGTAACCCCCAAATCCCCCAAATCCCCTCAAACCCCTGTATCCCCTCTCTTTCACCAAACCCCTCACAACCTAAATCCCCCCTAAATCCCTTCAAACACCCACTCACCCCCCAAAATAGCCCCCCCAAAAACCATAAACCCTAAATCTCCAAAAAATTCCCTGTTTTGTCGGTATGGGCATCGGTATATACTAACACCCATATCGACGTCCATACTGACGCTCTACTTTTATATACCCACAGTAATATTGACACCTATACTAACGTTTTTTGGGAACTAAAAATTGTGCATTGTTCGTCTCGCGATGCCATTCATTTTTTCGTGCGTTCTACTCCCTCGCTTTTGCTTTCAGCTCATGATTGCCCACAACCCTTGCCTCTTACTCCTACCTCCTCCCTCCCCCTCCCACCTCTCCATCCTCTCCTACATTGTCCCTCTGCACCTACAAGAGTTACTACAGCTCCCTCTCCATCTCAAGGTAAGAATTCCTCTCTTCCCCTTCTATTTCAAGTTTGTTTGGTTTCTTTGTCTTTGTTTCTACCTCTCCTCTTGTTTCCCTTCCTCTACTTTCACTTTCCCTTCCTTTCTCTAAAGTTTCTCTCCTCCTTTCCTTTCCTTTTCTTTCTCTAAAGGAAGAAACAATACACAAAAAACAATCGTGAAAGAGAAGAGTATGAAAGCTCTACCTATTGTTTTCGTGCTTTCTCCTTGTTTGTAAGCTTCTCTTTGCCTCATCAATCCAATTCCTTTGGAATGTTTCTTTTCCAAACACCTCCTTTCACTAATTAGTTTTCTTAAAATGGTATGTTTCCTCTCTTTTATAGGGCTAGGACATGAAACACCTCCTCTTCCGAGCGAGATTATTCGGTGCCAAGACACGTCAGTTCGACATACTCTGCTATTTTGGAGCACATTAGCACATTACTTCAGTAGATTTTCCATTTTGTATCATATTGCCATTACTTCATAGACTTTCATTCCAAAATTATAATGTACACCTCCGCATTTGTAACATTTAATCATGATTTTAATGGGGAAAAAAATTATGTGGGGCAAGATGGGACTGAAACAAGCCCCATCCTACCCCACAAATTTTTTTTTTAGCTTCTGTTAAAATGTCGTTATATACCGATGCCTGTACTGACACTATAGTGTTGTAATATATCGATTCCTACATCGACACCCATACCGACATTGTCAGGCATACTTTACTGATGGTGACACCGACACTTGCACCAACGGTTTCTTTGTGACATCCACACCAATGGAGTTTCCAACACTTTCCACTCATTAAAAAAAAAAAATCTTCGTAATTAGCCATGTCTTGTAATGTTAAACCACCCCTCTTTACTTATGAGCTAATAGATTTTTTCAAAAAGTTGAATTAAAACCCTTGCTATTATTGGCATGCCCCAAAAGGGGTAGGGCTTAGTAAATGTTTGAGAGTGAAAGAGAAAAATGGGTCTTTTTTTTTTATAGACATTTGCAAATCTATGATTGGTTAGAAGGTCTTTGCTCTAAAATTATCTACAAGTGCACTTCATTCTCTTGAAAGCATAGCGTGCAACGAAATGCATGGTCTATTGATAGTTAGTTGTTGATAGTTCGCAGGATCTCAGAGCATTTATGTTACAGCTTCTTTTGAGCAAAAGAATCGATCCTAGCAACTTCTCCCTTGCCGTAGCCCTGCTCCTACACATTCAGATGCTTCTCCCTGGCCCTTTTTTGGCTTCCTTCAAGTCCCACAGGTGTTTTTGGCATTCCTTTTGATGCAGCATTCTTGCAAATGGTGCGACGTGCTTGCTCTCTCTCAAATTCTTCCACAAGGGTCGCAACAGAGATGACAGCAATCCATTCACTTCAATCTTCCCAACGTGCCTTAGATGCTTTACTTTCTTGCAATCTTGGTAACCTCGTTTCACCTACCATTTTTCTTCAAAATTGTCGTTTTGCTATAAAATTTTACTCTCTTGCCTCTCCCTCTCGGATCATGAAGGCATTGTTGAAATTCAGAGAAGAGATGAGCCAACTGCTCCTAATCAAGGTCCCTCTGATAGGCTTGCCTTTGTCGCCTAGTGTTGTTTTAGATGTCCGCGAGGATCTCTCCCTACACCTTGGAAAGCTTTTTAATGCTAGTCCTATTTTGCAGGTTGCGTCCAAGCCCAATAATGCATCTCGCTTTTCTTTGCTTTTTAAAACGGCTATTAGACCATGGGGCTCTCCAAATGGTGGAGTGCTCGCCATGATAGTCGGGCTTTGAGACAGAGCTCTTGAATGTGGCTTCAATATAGCTATATCTTGTGGATGGAGAAGAAATCCTTCTCATGAACCAAGGAAATTTCATCGTCAGGTTTATAAAGGTTGTCATCTTCTTTTTTGCAACTATCTTCCTAGCAAGGCAGGCCCATTGAACGTGGTTCACCTTGTTGTAATCTAGTTAAAATTTTTCCCCGAATCTGAATTTAAAAGCATGTCCTTTTGAATGCACATGTAAACTAACAATCTGTGAGGCACACCCACAGAGAGAGAGAGAGAGAGAGAGAGAGAGAGAGAGAATGATCATATTGACTATATATAGTGTAGATAGATGTGAGGTGTCCATGTCTTAGATGTCAAATTGTTATCATGCTAAGGAATATTGATGCACATATTTCATATTCAATTGCAAAATTAATATGAATAGTTTTAACTCATATCACTAGTAGAATAGAAGTTATTCTATGTGCAAAGAGGAGAGGCAATCTACAACCAAGATTTATGATTTGTTAACAATTATAATAAAAATGTTTACTTACATGTTCAACATGCAAATGGAAAAAATTTGTTTACTTTCTTGGTCAACACGCAAATGGATCTAAAGCTTCAATGAGCTTCTCCATGCTCCATAGGAATCCTTACATCACAAAGGAATGGTCATTTTACTTAAAAAATAAATCCATACATGTATACACAAAGAGAGAAAGAGAGAGAGAGAGAGAGAGAGAGAGAGAGAGAGAGAGAGAGAGAGAAAGAGAGAGAGAGAGAGAGAGAGAGAGAGTGAGGGAGGGAGGGAGTACATTTATTCCCACATGCTAGAAGTTTGTATTAGAGCTCATCTTTCAAGGTCTTTTCACTAGGCTTAGAGGGTTCCCACTTGCAAACACGTGCCATAGAAAATAATTTGCCCGGCCTACAAAAGTAGCCCTTTTCAGGAGCACAATGTGAATCGTGGGAGCAAACGCATAGTCCTTCCAAAGCACAATAATCTTGATTGGTGACCACGGTGCCAGAGATGCCTAGCACAGCATCAGACCACTCGCTCGAGAAGAGCCCCTCTGGATCAAACTCGTTCTTGAGCTCGAGAAACTTAGCCACCTTGGGGTACTTGGTCACCACCCCATCAAAAGCCAAAGGCCTATTTTTGCCCCAATGGGGCCTCCCTCCATACTTCCATAGTGCCATCTGCTCTATTTCCTCCAGCACATCCTCTTTGAGCCTTGGCATGTCTCCTTGGGAGGCCCTATAGTATGTTATGTCTATGTCCAGTGCGTCCTCTTGCTCCCCCAGATATGCACTGGACGCCTTGACGAACCGCATGAGGAAGCCATAGTAGAGATCCACCCCGCATAGGCTCGTTGGATCCATGTCCCGGAGCTTCTTCACATCAAGAATGAAGTCTCTGATCTTGGACAGTGGGATTGATATCGTAGTTTGGTGATAAAATAAGCCCTTAATCTCAGAGTCCCATGCGCACACTGATACCCGGCCCTTGTCGTATAGACAGCTACCAGAAGCCTGCATGCGATTTTGGTAACCAATCACTGGGTAGCCCGTGAACAATATCTCGTGGTTGACCAAGCCCGTGCCTGCTACAAGAATTGCGGCTGTCTGTGCATCCGACTGCAAACATTTCCCGTCCATGTTGCCTAAAGCCTCGAATGTTTCCTCTGATAGCCAAAAACACCACGCTAATATCAGCTCGGTTACCTTGCGATCTAGTCGACAAGCACGCTAAGTAGTAAGAAAGAAAGTCAGGACTAGGAGCAATGAAAGTAAAACACAGACTATCATTAGCGACGTGAAAGAAAGGTGTCAACAAAAACCTGCGCAACACGACTTACCAGTAACTCGAAGTGTTTCAAGGAGCACAGAGAGAGTCGGACGGAACCCGATGAAATCGTTGTATCCTTCCCCTGGAGTGTCATCGGGAACCCGATCATCAATACTGTATATTACTTTGTTCTGGGAAGGGTACCAAGTGAAATCGCCGAACTCATGAGCCTCTCCGAACGGGATGATCTCGTCCTCTAGACCCACATCTTTTGTATACATCTTCGTCATGGACCTCTTGAACTGTGGCTGCAAAGCGAGAGTTACCTGCGGAACCAAAGACAAACAAGAAGAGTTTTTAATCGAAGGCATGAGTCTCGAGTTAGGAAGAAGTCGACTAAAGTTTTTCAATGTTGATATTTGGAGAAGATTGGACCTCTGAGATCACTCCCAGTACTCCGAGGGAGACTTTGGCACCATTGAGGCGCTCGTCATTTTCAGTAAGTGTAACTAGCTTAGCATAACCCTCTTCAGCTGAACCGGGAATCACCAAGCTCATAGCCACAACATACTCGTGCACAGCGCTGCCTTTTCCAAATAAGGAGCTACCATGGCATCCTGTGCTCAATAATCCACCAATAGTAATTCCCTCCCAATACGGTGTATAAGGAAGTGCAAGATCTGCTTCTCCAATTGTATCTATCAAATCTCTGAGCTCCACTCCTGATTGTGCCGTCACAGTCATGGCCTGTTTGTCCACCGAAATACTTTTATAATCCCTAGTACTGATGAGCAATCCATGTTCACCACGGGGGCAAGCAAACTTCGGCATGCTGTGGCCAGTGTTCGTGATTACTTTGATACTTTGATGGTTCTTGACAGCCCCAGCTACAGCAGAGACGATTTCCTGCTCGGTGGTGGGATAGACTAAAGCTGCAGCCTTACATGTACTCCGATCAGGCCATACTCCGTAAGCATTTTTCAGAACGCAACCTTCATTATCTAAACACTCGACAGTAGGAGGTGGTACACTCTTCACAAGAACAAGCAGGGAATCTGCAAGCAAGAAACCCACTAAGACAAAAAGCCGGCCTGGAGATCTAATTTCCATGGTGCTGAAGCGCAATTTCTTCAACTGAGGGATTAGAGCTGTGGCTGGCGAGTAATGAATAACGGTACCGCGCCCTTCCAAATCGCATCTTTAAGGGAAGAAAACGTTTCTGCATTCGTATCTTAACGACATGCGAATGTGCTCCACTAGTTGTACCTCCACCATGATCCACCCCTCTTAGTTTTTGAAAAAGTCCTTATTAGCCTAGGTGGAATATCCTCACGAGTTAGACCCAAACTCTAAAAGTAGATCTAATCTTGGACCGGACCTACATGCAAGGAGTTTGTCTCAGAAGCCCTACAATAAAATAAAGTAAAACCCTCTCATAAGGAGGTCCGAGTAGAGGAGAGAAGAGGATCACTAAGGGACCCTTTTCATGGTGATGGAGAACATTTCGACTTACATGTACCCGCTAGACTCTTTCCAAAGTGTTCCCAATCTCTCTCTCTCTCTCTCAGACTTTGATCTTCCATGCAATTGAATGAAACCGCCTACAACATTCCCATCGATGCTAGTCTAAAGTTTAGCAAAGCTTCCATGGAGACCTGTTTGTTCTAAGATAGCTTGAGCGTTGCATTGCTGAACTTCCAGCCTTGGCAACAACGTGGGGAGCTCTAGAGTCAATCTCTTGGAAACTGAAGATAAACCCTCAAAGGTGGCGTTCACACTTGATGGGAATGTAAGCTTTGGTTTTTTGTTTGCCAAGATGAGAAAAAATCTGGGAAGAAGGATTGTCGCGAATCCGTAGTGGCCTGCGTGAGTACCCCAAAGCTAGATAATTAGGTAGGAAGTCAATTGTGAGCGTCCAAGCTATTTTCGTATCATGCTAGAGTAGACATTTTAATTAGCACGTGTAATCCCTCGCAAGCCGCAACCTTTATTTGTCGTCGCCGTAATTGATCCCGCGGGTTATGTACCATGTTTTGATTCCATGAGAAAGTAATATTAAATTAGAATCGAAGATTTGGGGTAAACTTAACGGTAATTCTTTCCCTGCAAACTTTCCGTTTAACAAAGCCTTTGGTGGCTCTAGCCAAGGGATATTCTGGCGATTCGTCGACCGTTTCTGGGAGTTGAAGAGATGGCTTGGCTTGGGAGTGGAAGCAAAGCTGGCCAATGCTAAACGCATGCGTATTCAGCGTTCTTGACCACGGGGCGTACTGATGGTTATCGTTTTGTGAACGAGACTCGAGAGGCCCACTTGCATTTCAGATTATCGTTTTGTGAACGAAGACGCTGGATATTGCATTTTCAAAGAGAGTTTAAAGCTAGCGTGTTTTCGTTCCTGCTTGCAAACAATATTGCCATCAACGTTGGCAAAAGAGTTCTCGTTGTAAGACTCTTGCACGTTGCCTGCAACGGTGTCCTTTATCCATATTTTATCGGGACTTGCCCATCGTTTCCTGCGTTGAGTCCGGCGTTGAGACTCGAGAGTCGAGAGGCAAGTTGAGGCCCAAGAGCACATGGATAGACCCGTTCAGCGCCCTGGTCCCTGGACGGATTTTCCCACCCTCAATGCGGATGGGTAGCCTGGCTGCACAGGCACTTCATATTCCTGACAGATAATTTTAAAGTTTAGTGGAGTCATCTGGTATCGGAATGATGAATAAGACCAAAAGTCTTTCCACACACTTACGTGCACTCCAACCTTGTGCCTTTCGTATCTTGTAAGTGCACTCCAACCTTGAGTCCACTTTGAAAATTTCCAGAAACCTGCCAAACATGCTCCCGAGATCGGAAATCTCATCGATTAGCAAATGTACTTTATCAGCTCGATTTTTTAGCAGGCATCATACATTCACAAAGCATTTTTTCACGTTCGTGTCTCTCTTTGCGACGTTTGCGTACTGTTTGCCTGTAAACGGTAGTGAGCGGTAACCTTCTAGGTAGCAGTGGGCAATTGGTAATGTGTGAACTGTAAATCCTCCCTAATTTGCATGGACGAGTAACCTGACCAGAAACCAGCTCCCCTGGGTCTCATCTATTGCATTTAAGAAAATTTAAAACTTCATTTATAAATCTCAAACTTTGAGGAATTTTAAGAAAATTTGAGAAAAACATATACATACATTGTTTTTCATACATTCCAATGGGCGCACGCACCCACACAAATAGAGAACGCTAATCTTAAAATATAAAAAACTCTCTCTCTCTCTCTCTCTCTTTCTCTCTCTTTCTCTCTGTATATATATATACGTACGTACATACGGACATATATATATATATATATGTATGTATGTATGTATGTATGACCTCTCTCTCTCTCTAGTCTCTCTCTCTCTCTCTCCTCTCTCCTCCCTCCCTCCCCCCGCTCTCTCTCTCTCTCTCTCTCTCTCATCTCCTCTCTCTTTCTCTCTCTCTCTCTCTCTCTCTATCTATCTATCTATATATGTGTGTGTGTGTGTGTGTGTGTGTGCGGGCATGCGTACGTACGTCCGTGCGTACGTGTGCATGGGCATGCACGCACGCGTACGCGTGTGTGTGTAGGGCTCTCTCTCTTGTGTCTCTCTCTCTCATCTCTCGCTCTTATCTCTCTCTCTCTCTCGGAACTCAATGTGATTGATCGCCACAAGCTCCCTACCATGCATGAATGCAAAGATGGAGGGAAATCTTCCCTCCCACATTCGTTGGCAACCCCGTCGCCATTTCCACTCCCTTCTGAGCAACTCAACCTCCACAACCTTTCCATGATCAAACTCTGCGATGCCATGGCCAACCTCATGCCTTCGATGCTTAACCTCAATGATCTTATGACCTCTGCGACATTGATTAGGAGTTTGTGGGAAATATAGCTAGAATCCATCTAGCTTGGCACACATTCTTCTCTCACATACCCATAGACCCATCCACCCATTGGAAATTGGGTGATATTGGTGGCAAGTTGTTAAGATAGATGCCTTATCACTAGTTGGGTGGTCCTAAGGTATTATAATTATCATTAAGAGCCTTTTTTGTGTCCTATTTTGGTGGCATTGAAATGATAGGTCCACATGTGATCTTCGTAGGTCACTTTTAAAGCACCATTTATTGTGTTTGACTTAGGCAGCTTTCACCCTACTACTCTGACAGTTCCCCTCCACATTGTCCTTGATAGTCATTCATAATCTCTCGCTTGTTATTACGACCCATTCATATTGTAAATGCTTGAAACCCATCTCTTTAGATGATACATTGGAAAGAAGAGCCCGACCCATGCACCTACTTAGAAATTTCATACGTTGACCCCAAAAAATCTTCATTGTTATCATTACCCTACTTGGGAGATGTTATATTCAATTTCATATTGTAATTGGATGAGACACGGGAGATTGGAGCCCCAACCCATGCACCCACTTAGAAGTTTCATACCTTTATCTCAAACATCTTACATTATTATTAAGACCCTTCCAATCTCTACCTATGCACCCACTAAGAAGTTTCATATCTTGACCCCCAAAATCTTGCATTATGGGCCAACCAACCTGGTGGTTGGAATATCATGCAACTGTGTGGTTGGTTCAGCTCAAACACCAGAGCCAGGCTGCTGGCTTGGACTTAATGTGATTGTCCTAAACGAGCTCGGTGGTTGGAACATCATGCAATCGTGGTTGGGTCAGCTCAAATACCAGTTATGTGATTGTCCTAAACCATCCCGGTGGTTGGAATATCATGCAACCGTGTGGCTGGTTTAGCTCAAACACCAGAGCCAGGTTGGCTTCAACTTAATGTAATTGTCCTAAACCAGCTCAGTGGTTGGAACATCATGCAATCGTGATTGGGTCAGCTCAAACACCAGTTAAGGCTAGAGGAGGTAGGCACTGGTCAGAGGAGGTAGGCATTGGCAACGAGATGCATTTGTGTTGGTTTAGGATTACTTGCAACCCCCACAAAATATAACCTTTAGTAAATCCTAGACAACCACCGCGCTTGTTTCAGTAAATCCCAATTAATAAATCCCAAACAAGGGAAAATGTAAATCCCAAACAGTATACTAATCGCAAACAACCACTGAGCTTGTTTTAGTGACAACGATTGTCATGAGGGACCATTTAATTCATAGGTTTAGATTAGCACTCAATGGAATCAGACTATAATAATAATGGCTGTGCATGAGGGACCATCTAATTCACAGGCTCAAATTAGCATTGAGCCAGAATCAGACTATAATAATAATGACTTTGAATTTAGTTCACAAGATTAGATTAGCATTCAGTTGGTTTATTAGGTTGTAATAATAATAGTTTAGAATGAGGACTAGCATTAAGCTAAGATAGACTGTAAGAACATATCACACGATTAGAATTACCATCTAATCGTACGTCACGAGTGAAGTAGTCATAAGAAAATAGAACCTTCAAATCCAACTAAATGCAACATTTTCAAAGTTTGCCGAATTCCGTTTAGCAATGCATAAGTTATGGGTCATGCAAGATACCCATATACAGAAAAGTCCCTGAACCTCAACAAAAATGGCTACACCCAAGCAAACAATGACCCTCCCCAACATCGAGAATTAGATGGTCCCTCATTCACAACCATTGTCACTAAAACAAGCTCGGTGGTTGTTTGGGATTAGTATACTGTTTGGGATTTACATTTCCCCTTGTTTGGGATATATTGATTGGGATTTACTAAAACAAGCATAGTGGTTGTTTGGGATTTACTAAAGGTTATGTTTTGTGGGGGTTGCAAATAATCCTAAACCAACACAAATGCATTTTATTGCCAGTGCCTCTTGTGAGTGACACTCTTGGGAACTCTTTGTTCCTCCTCCAAGCGATCAATCTCATCTACGACAATCTTGGGTTGTTGAGGGACCCCTTGCGAAATGCTTCATCAAGCTCAGGACAAAGCAGTAGGAAAAATGGCATTGCCTCTATGGCTTTCCATCTCTATTCTCGAGACCTGTCGGGTTATTAAACTAGTTTGCTCTCCTACTATCCAAGATGTAATTATTCACATATTCTAATCTGTTAAATCAAGCCGGCTTGACATGCTCAATGATGTAATCCAATGAGATCTTTGCCATCTTTGAAGACTTGTGTATCGATAGATTCCTCACACATTACATTGATGAATATGATAGGTTAGTTGTATGATAGTTAAGGCTAGAGGAGGTAGGAATTATCAAAACGAAATGCATTTTTGTTGGTTTAAGATTAACAGCAACCCCCACAAAATATAACCTTTAGTAAATCCCAAACAACCACAGCACTTGTTTCAGTAATTCCCAATCAATAAATCCCAAACAAGGGAAAATATAAATCCCAAACAGTATACTTATCCCAAACAGCCACCGAGCTTGTTTTAGTGACAATGATTGTGCATGAGGGACCGACTAATTCATAGGTTCAGATTAGCGCTCAGTCAGAATCAGACTGTAATAACAATGATTGTGCATGAGGGACCATCTAATTCATAGGCTCAGATTAGCATTGAGCCAAAATCAGAATGTAATAACAATGACATTTGCATGGGGGACCATTGATTTTACAAGCTTAGAAGCTTAGATTACATTCAGTCAGTTTATCAGGCTGTAATAACAATAGTTTAGAATGAGAACTATTGTTATTACAGCCTAATGAACCGACTCAATGCTAATCTAATGTCCTGTTTTGATCTTTCCTTTCTTCAATTGACTGTAATAACAATGACTTTGCACGAGGGGCCATCTAGTTCATAGGCTGCCCAGATTAGCATTGAGTCAGAATTAGACTATAATAACAATGACTTTTCATGAGGGGCCATCTAACTCGCATGCTTAGATTAGCATTAAGCTAGAGATAGAGACTATAAGAACATATCATGTATTGGTAGAATTTTTTGATGATCGAGAAATTCTCCCATGACAACCATCTAATCGCACATCATGGCTAGACGATGATGTATATGACTGCCTATGCTAGGTTGGGCTACCAACAAAGTTGGGTGTATGTGCCACTGCTCCTCCCCCCTCATCCCATAGAATTATTATGATCTTGGCTCCGATTACCGAGAAATTCTCCCATGGCAACCATCTAATCGCACATCATGGGGCTAAACGATGATGTATATGACTGCGTACGCTAGGCTGGGCTACCAGCAGTAACAAAGCTAGGTGTATGTGCCACCGCTCCTCCCCATCCCATTTAATTATTATGATCTTGGCTCTGATTACCGAGAAATTCTCCCATGGCAACCATCTAATTGCACATCATGGCTAGACAATGATGTATATGACTGCCTATGCTAGGCTGCGCTACCAGCAAAGCTAGGTGTATGTGCCACCACTCCTCCCCCCTCATCCTATGGAATTATCATGATCTTGGCTCCGTTGACCAAGAAATTCTAGCATGGTAACCATTAATCACATGTCATGGCTAGACGATGATGTAGATGGCTACCTATGCTAGGCTAGGCTACCAGCAAAATCTAGCTGGTGGATTGTGTGCTCTTAGCATCAATAGGCACCCAGAGTTGCACAATTGACACAAGAAACAGAGGGGGAAAGAGTGGGAGGGTGGCTAGTCTAGCTATATAAAGGCCTTAAGGGTAGAGACAATTCACCGCACCTAGGAAAATTTCTCTCCTACCCCCTTCCATGCTCTCTCCAAGCCCCCTTCTACCCCTATGATGAATTTTCTGCTACAACCTCGATGCCCCTTCATAATGTTGCCCAAGTCATGGGATCCATTATTTGCCTTGGCTCTCTATCCTGCAACACACCACCAGCCATAGCCATGACCAACGGAGTTGCAGGGTGGGGAGCCAAGGGAAACAGGTCATTGTTGTTCCATCAGGCATTGGTAGAGAACTCACCTTGGTGATGAGACTCTCATAATTGAGGACAACCTTTGGCACTGGGGAAGGAGAAGTCAACTTGGTGATAAGTTGTAACACACTAAGAGCATGCGTCAATGTGCTAGAGCTCACACCACCCAGATTGAGTTCCGTGACCACTGTCGAATGTTCTACTCAATTGAGCTCACCACCAAGTTGAGTTCTCTCTGCCAGTGCCTTGAAAGAAGCAATTCTTTGATAACCTTGCCAGTGCCTTGAAAAAGTTGCTATGACGAAGGCAATTCCTTGAAAGACTTGAAAGAAAAACCTCATGGCCAACCATGTTGCAAGATGGGGAGCCAAGGGAAATGGGTCCTCATTTTTCCGTGAGGCATTGGGAGAGAACTCAACTTGGTGTTGAGCCTCTCATAATTGCGCACAACCTTCCGCACTGGGGAAGGAACTCAACTTGGTGATCAGCTCTGACACACTGAGAGCATGTGGCAGCTCACCACCATATTGAGTTCCCTATCCGTATCGAATGTTGTGCTCGATTGAGCTCACCTCCAAGTTGAGTTCCCTCTTCCAGTGCCTTGACTTCTGAAGTTGCTATGAATAAGCTTATTTTAGTTATGAGGTGCTCATATTGTCCCTTTCATATGAGGAGTTCCAGGTCAAAATTGTAAGAAAGTCCTACCTATACGATAGCACTACGAGGTGCTCATATTGTCCCCTACATACAAGGCACTAGGTCAAAAGTGTAAGAAAGTGCTAGCAAGAGCAAAAAGTGACTCCCAGTCCTGCCACAGTGGTGGTGTTGACAAGTGCTTAAAGAAGTGTCACAAAAACAAAGTGCTAGCATCTTTGTATGTAATCTATTTTGTTAAATGTTTGCTTTGGATGTAATTTATTTTGTTTCAATTTCGATGTAATATTATTATCGCAAAAACTATCGGATGTAATTTCTTTTAATTCAATTTCAATGTAGAACCATTATCACCAAAATTATTGTTGGTTGTTACTTCGGTAGTAAAAGTGGCTCTAAAGAAGAACAAATGGCATATCTCTACCCTCGTTTACATTTTACTGCAACCATAGGGATCGTTGCACAAGAAATTGTTCCTTACTGTTGTGAAAATGGTTCCAATAACCAGTGCGGTGCTTTAGAACTATGATAACTCCAATAACCAGTGCGGTGGTTGCAAGGAAACTATACTAAATTGCAAATGTCTAAATTTTCCTTAGCTTGGAACTAAAATAGCTCCAAGAATGTATGCGGTGGTTGAGAAATTGTTGCATAAGGAGTAATACGACTAAAATATCTCTGAAATAACACTATTTTCCTTGGTTTAGAACTAAAATAGCTCTAACATCCAGCACGGTGGTTGCGGATATGGACCTTGAGGGGTCCCGTTAGAGATTGACATGCCGTGGTGGTTTGCCACGGTGGCTTCATGCCAACGTGGTGGTCTCTCCATGCCAACATCATTACTTGAACTAGCATGGTGGTTAGCACAGCAAAAGATTAAGGGAGAGGGCAAGTCTATGATTAAACTAAGGGATAAATGTGAGAGGGGAGGAGTTTCAATGAGGTTTTCAATTAAAGAATATTGGAGGGGAGGAGGGACCATTTATAATATTATGGTTGTCCATAGAGATACTTATACTACTTTATAGCTTAGTGGTAGGGCTCACGTGTGGTGAATACACCTAGAATCCATCTAGCTTGGCACACATTCTTCTCTCACATAACCATACACCCATCCACCCATTGGAAATTGGGTGACATTCTAAGGTATTATTATCATTAAGAGCCTTTTTTGCAATTTTTTGTGCCTTATTTCGGTGGCATTGCACTACGGGGTCCACATGTGAACTTGGAAGCTCACTTTTAAAGAATTATTTATTGTGTTTGACTTAGGAAACTTTCACCCTTTATTCATCTACCCTTCTTCATTCAACTTCAATCTTCTACTCTTTGAGAATCCCCCTTCCACATTCTCCTTGATCGGTCATTCATATTCCTTCACTTGTTATTAACAACCATCGATATTGTAAAGGCTTGAAAGCTCTATCTTTGGATAGAGACATGGGAAACTGGAGCTCACGACCCATGCATCTACTTAGAAATTTCATATCTTGACTTATTTTGGTGGCATTGAGTTATCGGTCCACATGTGAACTTGGCACCTCACTTTTAAAGCATCAATTATTGAGTTTGACTTAGGCTACTTTGAATCACCCTTAATTCATCTATCCTTCTTCATTGAACTTTCATCTACTACTCTTCGACAGTCCCATCTAGCTTGGCACAAATTCTTCTCTCACATACCCATACACCCATCCACCCACTGGAAATTGGGTGACATTGGTGGCAAGCTATTGATCAAGATAAATGGGTGGTCCTAAGGTATTATTATCATTAAGAGCCTTCTTTGCAAAATTTTTGTACCTTAATTTGGTGGCATTGCACTATAGGTCCACATGCGAACTTGGAAGCTCACTTTTAAAGCATCATTTATTGTGTTTGACTTAGGTAACTTTCACCATTTATTCATCTACCCTTCTTCATTCAACTTTAATCTACTACTCTTTGAGAATCCCCCTTCCACATTCTCTTTGATATAGTCAATCATATTCTTTCACTTGTTATTAACACCCATCGTTATTGTAAATGCTTGAAAGCTTTGTCTTTGTATGAGACATGGGAAACTGGAGCTTCAACCCATGCACCTACTTAGAAATTTCATATTTTGACTTATTTTGGTGGCATTGAGATATCGGTCTACATGTGAACTTGGCAGCTCACTTTTAAAGCATCATTTATTGAGTTTGACTTAGGCTACTTTGAATCAACCTTAATCCATCTATCCTTCTTCGTTGAAGTTTCATCTACTACTCTTTGGCAATCCCATCTAGCTTGGCAGATATTCTTCTCTCACATACCCATACGCCCATCCACCCACTGGACATTGGGTGACATTGGTGGCAATCTATTGATCAAGATAAATGGGGGTTCCTAAGGTATTATTATCACTAAGAGCCTTTTTTTAAAATTTTAATGCCTTATTTTGGTGGCATTGCACTATAGGTCCACATGTGAACTTGGAAGCTCACTTTTAAAGCATCATTTATTGTGTTTGACTTAGGAAATTTTCACCATTTATTCATTTACCCTTCTTCATTCAACTTTAATCTACTACTCTTTGAGAATCCCCCTTCCACATTCTCTTTGATAGTCAATCATATTCTTTGACTTGTTATTTACACCCATCCATATTGTAAATGCTTGAAAGCTCTGTGAGACATGGAAAACTGGAGCTCGACCCATGCACCTACTTAGAAATTTCATATCTCGACCTATTTTGGTGGCATTGAGATATCGGTCTACATGTGAACTTGGCAGCTCACTTTTAAAACATCATTTATTGAGTTTGACTTAGGCTACTTTGAATCAACCTTAATTCATCTATCCTTATTTGTTGAACTTTCATCTACTACTCTTTGACAGTCCCATCTAGCTTGGCACATATTCTTCTCTCACATACCCGTATGCCCATTCACCCACTAGACATTGGGTGACATTGGTGGCAAGCTGTTGATCAAGATAAATGGGTGGTCCTAAGGTATTATTATCACTAAGAGCCTTCTTTGCTAATTTTTAATGCCTTATTTCGGTGGCATTGAACTATAGGTCCACATGTGAACTTGGAATCTCACTCTTAAAGCATTATTTATTGTGTTTGACTTAGGAAACTTTCACCATTTATTGATCTACCCTTCTTCATTCAACTTTAATCTACTACTCTTTGAGAATTTCCCTTCCCACTTTCACCTTGGTAGTCATTCATATTCTTTTACTTTTTATTAACACCCATCCGTATTGTAAATTCTTGAAATCTCTATCTTTGGATGAGACATGGGAAACTGGAGCTCATGACCCATGCATCTACTTAGAAATTTCATATCTTGACTTAATTTGGTGGCATTGAGCTATCGGTCCACATGTGACCTTGGCAACTCACTTTTAAAGCATCATTTATTGAGTTTGACTTAGGCTACTTTGAATCACCCTTATATCATCTATCCTTCTTCGTTGAACTTTCATCTACTAGTCTTTGACTCGTCTTTGATTGTCCCCCTTCCACATTCTCCTTGATAGTCATTCATAATCTTCTACTTGCTATTAAGACCCATTCATATTGTAAAATGATTGAAGCTCTATCTTCGGATAAGACATGGGAAAGCAAAGCCTGACACATGCACCTACGTAGAAATTTCATACCTTGACCACAAAAATTCTTCATTGTTATCATCACCCATCTCTAGCCAATACCCTGCTCTAGTCTTTTGTATTGAACTTCCTATTGTAATTGGATGAGACACGGGAGATTGGAGCCCCACCCATGCACCCACTTAGAAGCTTCATACCTTGATACCAAATATCCTTCATTATTACTAAGGCCCTTCCAATCTCCACCCATGCATGAGAGAGAGAGAGAGAGAGAGAGAGAGAGAGAGAGAGAGAGAGAGGAGGGGAGGGGAGAGGCTAAGCAAGCTGAGGCTAGACGAAGTAGAGGTAGCACGATGAGGCGGGAGGAAGAGAAAAAATCAATCTAGAAATAACATCGGTTAATTGAGTACCGATAGTGGAGAGAGACAAATTAATCCAAACATGTCCGCCTTGAGGACTTTCAATCAAAATTGCTATTAATTAGTTGTGGAGAAAAGAAGAGGGGTGAAAAGGAAGAGGGCAATGATCAAGGGGAGTAGTTTCAATTAAAAAATAATGGAGTGTAAGAGGTTTCAAAGAGGGAGCTATGCAAGACCTGAAAGGGGGTGAGGGACCACTTAAGGAGAGGGCATTAAAGAGGGGGAAGGGGCAGGAGGAACCATTTATAATGTTATGGTTGTCCATAGAGGTACTTACAGTATTTTATAGCTTAGTGGTAGGGTCCACATGTGGGAAATACACCTAGAATCCATCTAGCTTGGCACACATTCTTCTCCCACATACCCGTATACTCGTCCATGCACTGGAAATTGGGTGATATGGGTGGCAAGCTGTTGATCAAGATAAATGCCTTTTCACTAGTTGGGTGGTCCTAAGGTATTCTTATCATTAAGAGCCTTTTTTTCAATTTTATTGTGCCTTATTTTGGTGGCATTGAACTATAGGTCCACATGTGAACTTGGAAGTTCACTTTTAACACATAAATTATTGTGTTTAACTTAGGCAACTTTCACACACAATTCATCTACCCTTGTTCATTCAACTTTCATCTACCACTCTTTGACACTCCCCCCTCCACATTCTCCTTGATAGCCATTCATAATCTTTCACTTGTTAGTAAGAACCATTTATATTTTTGGATGAGACATGGGAAAGCGAAGCCTGACCCATGCACCTACTTTAGGAATTTCATTCCTTGACCCCAACAATCCTTCATTGTTATCATAACCCATCTCTAGCCAATTCCCTACTCCAAAGATGTTGTATTGAAATGCATATTGTAATTGGATGAGACACGAGAGATCCCACCCATGCACCAACTTAGAAGTTTCATACCTTGATCCCAAAGATCTTGCATTATTATTAAGACCCCTTGAATCTCCACCCATGCAACCATTAAGAAGTTTCATACCCACAACAACATAAAGCAACTACAGACGCGCTTGGTAGACGTGCAAAATAGCGGGCGCGTCTATAGGCGTTGCTTTAGTAGAGGAATTACGGGCGCGTCTACAAGCGCGTCTAACAACTCGTCTATTTGCGTGTGTATTAACACGTCTATTTGCACATCTAAACTGAGAAAATACGGGCCCGTCTAACGTCGTGTTTATCAGCGCGTCTATTTGCACGTGTATTAGCGCATTTATTTGTGCGTTTACACTGAGATTCAGACACGCTTATAGATGCATAGATAGACGCAAACCAGAGAATACAGAAAGTGAGATTTTGGTGTACATCATTGCTTTCCAAACATTGCCCATGATTACCAAAGCACATAATTTTAACAAAAACATCAATGCTTTTTTGCAAGCCCACATCTACAAGAATTAAGTGAGGTGAGGAGAATGAAATAATATGTAAAATAGTTTTGCCAATATCAATGATGGGGCTACGGTTCAATCTCATCCTCAATGAGATCAACCCTTGCCAAACTATCTACTTCAAAATCCAAACAAGTGTTTAGATCTACAAATACATTCAACCCACTACTACTTGTGCTACTCATATGCTCATCGAAATCAGCATCACCAATGGTAGGCTCGTCCTCACGGGTAATGGCCTCAATATCTATATCTCCTATCTCATGTTCATCCTCCTCTCTCGTATCACGGTCATCATCATGTCCATGGCCATGATCATCCTCCATACGCTCCATATTAGTAAATGTACTATACATCACTTTGGAACGTGGCATAATAGGTATGACATGCCACCATCTATTATTATCCACCATTGGTTGATAGACAACCTAATTCAGACACAAATACAATCATGTTATTTTTCTTGCATCAAATATTTAAAAGCGAGTATTTTTATATGTGTGCACAGTACCTGTTCACATTGTTGCGGTAGTACTAGTGTGTCCTTCCTACTTTGCCAAAACTTTGTGGAGTCAATAGTTACAAAGCCACTTGTATGGTGTTTGATTGTTGCATTAGGGCCTCTTTCCACCATGTCCTTAAACCACTTTACATCCAAAACATACACAAAGAAGCGTCGAAAGTCAAGCATAATAATATCTTGGATTATGCCACAATAATCATCCATGGCTCCATTGGCTCCCTCAAAGCTAGCAATGACACCACAATCTTGTGTGTTTCTCTTATCATCAATCCGTTGTGTTCGAAAATGCTTGCCCTCACACCATATAGCATTGAACATAGTGCACTACATAAAGAAAAAATCAATTAAATAAGCAATCTAAATTATTGAAAGCTCCTAACTTATGCATAACATTCTATATACTGACCTTGCTCATGCATCCCCTAGCATACTCCCATTCTTCCATTGTGATATGTATCCCCTCGTCTTTCTCTGCTTTCTCCATTTCATCAAGTAGCCAATCCACATGAATATCCTTTGGAAGTGCTCTTAGATACTGAGGGTATGGCACACGAGATCCGTGGTGTGTACGAAAGAGGGCCCTTTCTTCTTGTCTTCTTGCCTTTGCATCCTCGTATCTTGTCACCCATCTTTTCATCACATCACTATTAAGCACGCAAAAGAGGTTGATACTATTATGCAACTCCGTGTCTATTACTTTGTTGCGTCCTTTCCCTTGAGGCACAAGAGAGGTCATCCTTAGGTCTTCATCATCTCTCCATAGTCGTGGGAGAGAGCTATCCACATCAACAAGAAACTCAAAAATATATACAAGTGACTCTTGTGCCAACCAACCCTCGGCCATGCTACCTTCGGATCTTGCATTTTGTCTCACGAAGCCCTTCAAGGTCTTCATGAAGCGCTCGAGGAAGAAGAACCATCATGCATGTATAGTACCGCATATAGCAATCTCATCCACCAAATGCACTATAAGATGTAGTTGGCTTGTGAGAATAGAACGTGGAAATGTCTCCTCCACTAAACAAACCACCTCCACTGACATAACTCGAGCATTCTCAAGCATGGTGGGATCTATTTCCTTTGAGCTCACATACTTAGAAATGAAAAAGTACAGAGCATATTAGCAATATGCATTCAAACTTGCATGGAGCATTGATACGCATCATATTTTGTATCATGTAAAGTACCTCACAAGCTCGCCCAGCTTGTAAATACAATCTTTCACATCCTTCGATGCACTACGTGAAATGCTAGTAGGTAGTATGAACTGAACCCACGAGAAGGTGGTTGATTAGTTGCTTATAATTATTCACTCACAAATTTGAAAGGAAAAGGATATTATGCACATAAAATACTTACTTGGAGCATCTTGTGCCAATCACGAGATTTCAAGCCATATAATTGCTCTACACCTCTTTTCTTGCTCTTTGTAAAGGCTCCCTTCAAACACCTCATGCATCCAGTGGGAGTACGAATTGTAGTAATAGCGTGCTTCACTGTCGCCATCTCTAGCTTTGATAACATCCACAGTGCACGAGGTAAAAAAACACACCCATTTGGTCTCTCTTGTGGCCAAGCTTCACGCATTCTCCCTGTGGTACGTAAATCCTCCCTTATGCCTGCGGAATCTCGTGTCCCATTCAAATGCTCCCAAATGGTAGATGCCACATTCTTGAAGATATGCATGGGATCAAGCAGGTGATTGATCTTGAGGTGGGACCAATATGGTAAACGATAAAAGATGGAGTATCTAAACAAAATAAAGTGTTAGCGGGCAATCTTTATTTCTAGCCAATATAGCACACAATAGTTACAAACCCTTACCGGCTCATGCCAAGTGGTGTAGTGGAACCGTCCCAAATTCTCATCCAATCTCCTGCGGTGAGTGATTGTGGGAGGACTGCATTCCAAGGGGCAACATATCTAGGATAATCAAGTGGGAGAAATCGATGGTGATTCTCATAGATGACCTTATTCAATGCATTTGCCCGTGAGGCAACTAGCGAAGGACCACAAACAGGACATGCATGGTAACTCGATGTAGTGAGACCTGAACAATAGATGCAATTAAGAGTTGAAGGTGGGTTTAGGGTGCCACATCCTTTTCCTATTCCTAATTAGAAGTGCAATGCTTACCTGAACACTCGCCATAGCTTGGGAAGTCATGCATCGTTCACATCAAGACTGCTTTGCAGTTGAAGTCTCGTGATGAGGGAGGCCTACTCACATCATGCACCTCGATACCTCTCCAAAGTATCTCTAGCTCGTCAATCAAAGGCTCCAAATAAACATCAGGGTTTTTGACTTTATGTTTCCCTGGAATTAGAAGGGACAGCATAACATGTCCTTTCTTAATAGCCATAGAGGGTGGAAGAATATAATTCACCAATATCACTGGCCATACACTGTAAGACGTGCTTTTGAGACCAAATGGGTTCACACCGTCCATACCCAATCCAAGTCTCAAGCTCCTAGGTTCTTCCTTGAAGCTTGGCCATGTGTCTTCAATATGCTTCCACGTAGGAGAGTCCACGGGAGTTCTCCACTTGCCATCGGTTGATCGATGGGAGGAATGCCATGACATGAGCTCTGCAATAGATTTGCACTTGAACATATGTTGGATGCGAGGGATTATGGGAAAATGTCGCAGAACCTTACGAGTAACGTCCGAAGTTTTGAGATTTTCTCTATATCTTGCCTCACCACAAGTAGGACACTCTCTTGCATCCTTATGTAGTCCACGAAACAAAACACAATCGTTGACACATGCATGGATGCGCTTGTAATCTAATCCTCTAAGAGAGGTCACATGTTGCCTTGCCATATCTCTTGAGGTCGGTAATTTATTCTCCCTTGGAAGCATTTTACACAATAGCCTGCACGTGAAGACCATAAATGAGGAAAAGCATTCGAGTAATTGACCCACTAGCATAATTCACCATGTTTGCAAAATAGACTTTAAAGCTTACTTGAGTAATGCATTCAAACTTGCATTGCTCCATCCATAGATGGTTTGCAAGTTTAGTAACTCAAGGGAGGCACGTAGAATAGAGCACCCCTCAAATAGTGGAGTCGATGCTGCAGTAAAAAGATCATCTTGCTCCATGCTATCATCCCTCCCTTAATGGACATATAAATCCCACACCATATCATCAAACACCTCCTCCTCCACGGCTTCATGAGGTAATGGCGGAGGGCTACTATCACCATCACTCCATGCATCCGTAACGGTCCCTCCTAAAGATCCCACCTCATATCGCCGATGCTTCGCCTCCTCACGGCGAGTATACTAGCAACATATGCGGGTGTGGCACTGCATCCTATATCAAATTAAAACGGGATCATAACTCAAACATATGAACACTCATAGGTATCTCAATCAACCTTAACTTACAAGCTCTTACACTGTTTCCATACTTTGAGATGTGATTGAGTGTAATCCTGCATGCACGTGTTTCCTCGACATTGATCACACATACATTTGATTTTTTGCTCCAACCACATTTCGCGATGGTGGATACGGAGGGATTCATCCTCACTGGAGCTACTTGTTGAAGATGAAGACATCCTACAAACAAACAACCCACAAAAATTTGCTCTTCTTCAAATGTTTAATTTTAAACTCTATGGTGCATCTGAAGTGCGTCTAAAAACGCATCTGTTTGTTCTGTGGTGCGCATCTATAGGTGCATCTAAAAGCGCATCTAAAATTGCATCTACTCTATGTATTTAGATGCGCCTATAGACGCGCTTTTAGATGCGCCTATAGATGCGACTTTTAAACCTGCTTTTAGCGCGCCGCTTCGCTTTTCTTCACATTACTTATACTTCGTGGCTTGCTTGCTTCCTTATTAGCAGATCCACAGTTTCGACACTTAAGAGAGAGGCTCCCACTCTTACTTCCAAGCTTATACTTAAGAGGAAGGCACCCACACTTACGTCCAAGCTTAAAGGAGAGGAGGGCGAATAAGGAGGAGAAGCAACTTTGAAAAAGGAGAAGAACCTTTCATACCTCTATCCAAGGTAAGTCTTTTTGCAGTTGATCTTTTTTGAAAGTTTGCTCTCTTTGGATTTGTACTTTCTCGTATCCAAAAAACGCATGATCTGGGTATCAGTGTCACATTTGTGTGTCGGGCGCAATGTCCTTTTCTACTTTTTAGAAAAGTCCATCTGTCAGAGCGTGTCTAAAACTGTGTCTATAGACGCGTTTAGACACGCGTCTAGCCTGTTTGTAGACATAGACAGCCACGTCTATAGACACACTGTTATACACAAAAATAGATGCGCTAATCAAACGCGTCTATAGACGCGCTTCGACAGTCAGAAATCCAGCTTCCCTTCCTCTTTCTTCTCAGCTCATCAGTAATAGATTTTTTTTCTTTTTTCCAGTTCAACATGTGGCCAGGAAGCGCTTCTAGCTCACCTGATCCTCAGGATTCTATTTGGGAGACTTATATAACCTTTTAGTGCACCCTCCTAGTCCTGCGGAGTTATACGGGTATATGACGGGTACTTTAAACACCCCCCAGGAGTTGGTACTACAGACTCCAAACCACCCCACACCAGGTGAGATCACCCCAGCGGAGTCAGCATAGCCCAGCCGGCTACACAGCACAGGCCCATCTCCCATGCCGTCTTATGTCCCTTCCCCCATGCCGTCTTATGCCCCTTCCCCCATGCCGTCTTATGCCCCTTCTGCCATGCCGTCTTATGCCCCTTCCCCCTTGCCGTCAGGAGGTCCTTCTGTCCCGCTGAGCCGTCGACGTACTCCTGTGTAGTCGAGACTCGCGATTCTCTAGCTACGAGTGGTCAGCGTAGTCCCGTGCAGTCTCCAGCTACGAGTGGCCAGTGTACGAGCTCGACACGACATAGTAGCAGGGAGAGCGGTGGGGGATGCATGGCATAGTGCTTTGGGAGGGGTGCCAGTGGGGACGATGATGATTCAGATGATTTAGACATGCCTCCAGGTGATGGTACGATATTCTATGACATCACTCAGATAGGAGGCATCTTGATGGATGCGCGGGGGAAGGACATCATGGCCTTTATGCGCTCTGTAATTGCTAACAATTACAGAGATTGCTTTATCCACTTCAAAGACCAGCCAAAGAGGTTGGTTGATGAGACCCTCGCTGCTGTTCGCTCTAGGTATCCTAACCCCCCCAATCGCCAGTTCACAGATAAATGGGCCAAGTCAAAGATTGTTACAATACTTGGCAATAAAAGATCTTTGCTTAAGAGGCAGGCACTAGCGGAGATTGCCAGGCTCGAGGGAGGTCAACCACCAAGGGGCCCGCCCCACACCACTCACAAGCGTGAGTGGAAGAAAGCAATGAAGTCAGCGAGGGAGGACCCCAGTCTGCAGCACATGGAGGCACGAAGGATCCAGATGGAGAAATATGGAAGCGCACATTTTGGAGCAGGGGGTGTTGATTCATGGGAGGCCCAATTTGTAAGTATCGATCTCAAATTATATTGCTTATGTAGTTTATTAGGAGGTTGTTTCTTTGTACTAATCCCTTCGCAAATTGTGTCGTCTTGCAGCTTGAGATTGTGGGCAAATACCCTACTCCTATGGAGATAGCCTACCACTGCCACCATCGCAGAGGAGATACATGGAGGCACTTCTATGATGATGGGTTGATTACTGAGGAGCAGTATATCCGGGCTACTGGAGCGGCCCCCGAGGTATTTGAAAGTAATTAAATAATGCCAATATAATAAGTAAAGATTTGATTTTTCATACATTGATATATGTTGTCCCTTGTTTACAAGCCCATGCACAAGACGACGAAGAAGACGAGGAAGGAGGCGTAGAAGGGAGCACAAAAGGGAGCGTGGAAGGCAGCGAGGATTAGTCATAGAAGTAGTGCTAGCTACTCTTTTTTGTACTTAAAGCCACTGGCTTGGCTTCGTGCCTCTTGTATATACATTCCTCTTATTTTTTGTACTTGAAGTCACATGACATGGCTTAGCTTCCTTATTTTTTGTACTTGAAGCCACATGACGTGGCTTAGCTTCGTGCTATATGTACATACAAGCACTTTTTGAGCTTTCAATTTTATTGCGTTTTGGAGTTGTAATGTTTTATTTGGAATTGTAATTAAAATGTGATTGCATTGGCTATAAGAATTGAATTACACAATGTGGAAATGGGATTCTTGTAACTATATAGCATACACAACATACACAGATTTTTGTAAATTAAAAAAAAAATATTATAAAGTGTATCTATCAGTGCGTATATAAATGTGTCTATAGATGCGTCTGTCTGTTCGACAAGCGTCTATCTTTGTGTCTATAAACACGTTTATAAGAGCGTCTATTTACGCATCTAAATGCACGTCTATACGCACATGTGTCTGCTATATAGACGCACTGATAGATGCGGGTCTCCAGACACGAAATTAGACGCGCAAATAGACGCGCCTGTAAGTTTTTTATTTAGTTTAATAAATGCGTCTGTGTGCTTTCTATGGGTGCTTTGTCTTGTTGTGACCTTGACCTCAAAATCTTGCATTATGGGCCACTTCTAGCCAACACCCTACAAGGGCTTGTATTCATATTGTAAATGCTTGAAAGATCTATCCTTAGACAAGATAGTTCAAGGTACGAGGAAGATGTGTAATAGATGGGGGAACGTACTTCCCTCCATCAACCCACTTAGAAATTTCATATCTTGACCCCAAAAACATAAATATTATTATTAAGACCCTAGCCAATAAGGTGTTATTTCACCACAAACTTTACTAGGGTGGAGATGTATTTGTATTGTAGGCCACTACATCATGTAGAGGATATCACAATTAATGAAGTTCTCATTAGTTAAAAAGGGAGCTCATTTTGTGGCCTTTTGTCCAAAATGGAAAATAGCTCTCAACCAATGGCAAGAGCGCGAACGTTATGTTGAGGAAATTAGGAAAAAGAAGAAAATTTTGGAAATGTCAAAATTTTAAACTTTTGGAAATGTGGTCTCCCCCCCACCCGCTCTACACCCCCCCCCTCTCTCTCTCACATACACACACACACACACATACACACACACACACACACACACACCAAACACACAGACACACGCACACACGCATACACACACACACATGTGCGCACACACACACACACAAGGATCTTTATGTTCCTCAGTCCACTCCCAAACTAGTATTGTTGTTCGGTCTCTCTCTCTCACTCACTCTCTCTCTCTCTTTATCACTTGCTTTTGCATCGTTTGGTATGTTGAATCATGCTTTCTAAAATGTGCATTCCGCTTGTATTTATATGCTTTCATCCATTAGATGTTATAACTCTTCATTGGATTTTCTATTGGCCTTTTCTAGTGGCACTACAAAATCACAAACTTATATCCTTATACAAAATTCTCAGATGATCAAGCTATTGAGGATGAAGGTTTGTTTTCAACTTGTTTTCGTTGAGTTTACAAATGCTCCAAGCACATTGCCTTCTTTCACTTTTTAAGATGCTTCAATTTTGGGTTGGACTATCTTTGACAGAATAATAAGACGCTCATTGGTGAGAACAAGTTCTTACGCCATAAAAATCCAGGTGTCTCATAACTTCACATTGGCTCTAGTCTTTTAATGAATGAGAAGAGAACTGAAACTTTGTGTTGATCATAGTGCAGACGATTAGGATATAACTTTTGCTCTTTGTATTGTCTGTTTGTTTTGTTGAACTTTCAGGACATTAGGGCTACGATTGCACTATTGATATATTGCTTTCAATTTTTAGGCGTTTCAAGATAAACTCCTTTAAGTATTCAATGGCTTGTTACCAAACTTGTAAAAGACATTGTGTTAACCAAAGTGGCAAGGATGAAGATATAAATGCGAGCCCTTTGCCTCATCGATTTGTTTCTTCTATTTCTTCTATAGAAATGGCCCACAAAATCACTCTTGAAGGTCATTGGCAAACATTGAGTATATCAAAAGGAAGTTGGGTGCTAATGCAATTTGATAGGTGAAGGAAAAGACAGTTTATTAATGGATTTTTGACATCTTGGAACGGTAGAGTGAGAGTTTAGAATGATGGACGGGTTTTTAAAAAAAAATTGAAATCTTGATTTAGCATGTCTGCATGCATAAAGATCTTGTCTTGGTGGATAATCCAAAGTATCTTCCATAGCATAGAATAAATTGTAAGTGACTTCTTTGAGAGTTTGTATAACATCACCTAATATTTTTTCCCTTTTATTTGTTTCACTTCTTTTTTTCTTTTCCTTCAGGTATATACCCTTCATTTTATGAGCAATGGCAACCAAGGGAATGCCTTTTAGGATTTATGAATGTGATTTATGGATCTATAGGGTAATTACAATATGCAAGTTGATTTGGAATGCAACTTGCCCAATCAGGTATTATTTTCTATGATCATTGTTACCAATTACTGGGACAAGGCCAACGCACATGGTTTGTTGGAAAATTGACCTCCTAGCATAAAACACCATTGATTGGCCAATTTTTAATGGTAATGTGACAGAGAGCTATAGAGCCAAATTCTTTAAAAAAATATAGCATTCCTTATGACCAAGAATTGCACAAGTAGAATATGCACAATAAATATTTGCATGCCAGTCATAATATTTTTTGAGCTATTCAATAATTTGCCGCTAAAATTTTGTAAAACAATGCTCCATTATAAGGCTAATGGCACAGATGATCTTTTAAACTTCTTGGATGATGGTTGGAATAGAATAGCATCCAACTCAGTATACTGTGAGGTTGTTCATCACTCAGTACAACTCAAATGCATGGTTGCAACTACCCAAGTCACAACTACACAATCTCAAGAAGTGAAATTTGACAAAATATATGATGCCTTGTTGGATGTAGGCTATAGTGCCACAGAATCAAAAGAGGAAGTTGAACGTCTAAGGAAAGAGGAGCTTGAGAAGTGTGAAGAAGGAAAGAATGTGAATTAGAGTGTCTTTCCTATATGTAAATCCTATTTTGAAATAAAGAAGTTTTTTTGCTTTCTCAACTATGTGTATGAATATTTATTTAACAATTTGTTTTAATGATGTTTATGAATATTTTTTATAATTTGTTCAACACTTTAATAATGAACACCAAGACCAATAAGATGTCCATGTTTAAATTTTCTTTTGGGTGATATTTTTTGGAGTAGAAAAATTGCAAATTGCTTTGAATTTGTTTGGATCCGGTCTGATTTCCTCATGAGAAATGACAAAGCCAAGATACTTTACTTTGATTGTGACCATTTGCATTTGAGAGGATTTAACTTCAAATTGTATTTTCATAAGAGCCACAATCCCTGCAAGAGGACAGATTTATGCTACTCCCATATAGAGGTGTGGATTAGGACATCATCCACGTATACTAACACTTTTCCTTGAACTATCAAATCATGCAATATAAAATTCATAACACATTGGAAAGTATTAGGTGCATTATTGAGCCCAAAGGGTAGCACATTGAACTTAAACAATCCAACGCAATCTTTGGTATGTCTTCCTTAAGTATCAGAATCTGCCAATGTCCTGATTTGAGATTGAGAATTGTAAAATTTTTTGAATTGGCCAAAGAATCAATAATGTCGTCCAATCCAGGTAATGGCTATTCATCGATGAATAGTGACTCAGTTCAAAGGATGGCAATCTATACAAAATCTATATGACCTTCTACTAAGTGGGGCTCACAGGCCCAAGACTTTTAGAATGCTTAATTATCTTGTCTTGTAACATACTTGTGACATGCTATCTTAGAACTTGTAGAGATACTAGATCCTCTCCTCTGTGGCATTGAAACAGGGCGAGATGAACCTGTAGGGGTATTGTGAAAAATAAATGCGGTAGTTGTCGTCGGAATTGGACCTACAAAAGCACTTTAAAACTTCGACAGGATTTGTTTTATCTCAACCTATTGAAAGATGTCTTCTTGAATGATTGAAGAAATAATCTTTAAGTGTGTGAATTTAGAACATAGCCAAGGAATGCGAATAGAATGTTTTAATTGAAGATATTTCCTTTTAAAATCAATGATTGCACCTTGTTCACATAGCCAATCACATCCTAGGGGGGTCCAGGGTCGAATTGGACCTGCAAAGCACTTTTAAACTTCGATGGGATTTGTTTTATCTTAGCTTGTTCAGAGATGCCTTCTTGAACGATTGAAGAAACAATATTTGAGTGTGTGAATTTAGAAAATAGCCAAGGGATGTGAATAGAACTCGAATAGAATGTTTTAATTGAAGACATTTCCTTATAAAATCAATGATTGCACCTTGTTCAGATAGCCAAGCACATCCTAGGGTCAAGGGGAAGATCTATTGTGGCAACACTAATATAGTTGGGATTTCGAACAAGGAATTAGCTACTAGGATTGCATCGGATGATGATTCGGCTTAAGTGAGATTGTCACCAAAAGTAACACAATTGGTCAGTATTGAGTATAGAGGGATTTAGCTTCTAGAATGAAAGGATGCTAGGAAGAGGTTAAAGAGCGTCCTTAGTCAATCAAAACGAGCATTAGTTTATTTTTGAACATTGCTTCCACCATAATGCGATCGAAGGAGGATGCATGGGTTGTCTTGAAGTCGATTCCTCCATCACGGCTCCAAGTGCTCTTTTCCCGACACCTGATCATTGGAATCAAAATTTTGATTGAATTGGGAGCTTTGAGGATCCCAATCTGGCAATTTTGGTTTGTCTATTTGAGATCAATTCTATCAAAATGAGGAACGTAGAAATGCTTATGCACTTTGAAGATGATTGGTGTAGGATTAGATGGAATCGACATCAATGGAGGAAGAATTGGTACCTTACTAACATTTTTGCTTTTAGCAACTCAATACATTACGTGACCAATAGAGCTTCATTGAGTGATTTAGGACCTTGGTCGTGTGTGCACCGTGACACTATAGTATGTAGTCGGGGCAATAGCTTCAAATCCTCAACCATGTTTGGATCAATTCTCAACAACAAATGTGTAAATTTTACCCCAAACTGCTAGGCAGTCTCCGTGGGCAATTGTTTGAGGCCTTGAAGTTAAGTCAGTGCATCCTTAATAGTGTTTGTGTTCTCGAACGCCGTTGGGAGGGCAAGAACCAAATGCTGCCACGAATGTCGACCTGCTGATACCATGCCGCTCTACTAGCCCTTGAAAAGATGGTTTAATCTCCTCCACCTTTTGTTCGTCGGACTAGTGATAGTATTCAACAAGATTTGAAAAATGATCCATCAAAAGGTGAATGTTGTCCTCTGTGCACCCATGTATGGTTTGGGTTGAACATGGGAGGCATGCCCCAAATTGGAAACCTAACGAGAGGACAAGTGCGCTGTCGAATTTGCCACTTGCATGTTGGATTGGACAAGTTCTGTAAGCAAACTTGCGATCACTTCTAGCGTGACTATGTGGGTCATTTCCTTTAGCCTCCATCCCGGGGTCTCCACCACTTGACGTAATGACTACTGAAGAGAGATGCGAGCGTGTCAATTGTTTGGCAACAACTCCATGCATGACAGTTTGCATGGAAGCCCAAAGAAGACTAGACACGTGGAGATCCAAGGTCAATAAGTCTTAGCTGGCATGCTAGCCACGTGGAAGTGTTGTGCTGGCATGGAAGCCACGTGGACGTGCTGCGTCACGATATGCTCTTGCCTTGATTTTTGGGCTTAGCTGATCTCTACCTCGCTGCTGGCTGCTCTATTTACGTGAGTTACGATAGGTTGGACTTTTCGGTGGAGCTGCAGATCAACCCGATCTCTTCACAGGAATATAGGAGAAGATCCTTGACGAGAATCTACCAATTATATACTGTGATTTATATCAAACTCGCGGGTAGATTCATCTTGAAGCCTGCTGATGACTGATAAGCTCTGCATATTCTTTCACGTCCAGACTCTCGACCAGATCTTCGATCTCATAATCCTCAGACCACCATTGACCCATTCCATGCGCCTTCATAAACGTCCTGGAGCTTCCCTTCAAAACGTGCAGATCAGCAGAAGGGATGAGATGATACGGTTTGGCCTCCCCGAACACTGATTGCAGAAGCGCTCTCAGTGAAAGCGGAGCCGCGAGCATCACCAAGTTGCTTTTGCCACTCTCGAGCAGGGAGTGGCTGCGGGAGAAGTAACCCACGTACGAAGAACAGATCGGATCATGGACGTTCACGTAGAGATGAGGGCGCCACTTCTCCAAAGCATGGAAACTGTTGTGGATTTCCTTTTGGGTTTTATCGTCGTGGAGGATGGCAGCAAGCTTTGTCGTAGCAGCGATGTGGACCTTCTGCAACCACAATTTCTTCAGGGTCAGCGAGGGAAAAGGCGGATTGAAGAGATGAGCGTCGACGAAGTATCCGTATTCGAGAGCTAGAGTTCGTCCGGCGAGCAGGCAGAGAGCGGCACCGAGAGAGTGGCCTGTGATGCAGACTTTCTCCACGCCGTTCTCGAGGATTGCTTGCTTAATTTCTGCAAGAGCGGACTTGAATCTGGAGGTTGTGTGTAGCCGTTGCATTGTCAAGCACAAATCGGCAGCCAGATCTTTCCTCAGCGTATCCCCCTCTGCAATCGTTCCTCGGAAGGCAACCACGACTTTCGGAGCGTCTTCCCACCTCAGCCATGACAACCTTCTGCTCCATCTGAAAACTGCTCCCACAATTTGCTCACCTCCATCCTCAAGTATTAGCTTCACCAGCTTATACTTGAACGGAGTAGACCAGGCCGGTGCCAATGGAGTCCGTTCCAATTTCTTTAGAGTTCTATCCTTCTCCATGGCGTAAACTGCAGAAACGAGGCAAGCCAAGGCTGCCCGCTTGTAATCGGCATTGGACCTGCACAGAAACGCCATCATCCTTGTGAGGGGGCAGCCCATTAATCATGCCGGTTGTGTGCCGGATATCTCTCTCTCCTACCTCGCTCCGTCCCCAGCGCAAACCCCCTCCTCGCCTCACCCCCTCTCTCTCTCACACTCTCTCTCTCTCTCACACGCACACACATACAACTAATCTCACAGAAACTCATAAGAAGCGGCGCTGTATTCTTCACATTGACACACTCCAACTCCCGCTAAAGAATAGATCTTACCAGGTACGTCGACGCGCTTGAGCAAGGTGAGTCGGGCCAGAGTGATCGAAGTCGTTAAGTTTGTCGATGGTGGCTTTCATAGCAAGCAAAGCAAGGCGACGCCTATCGTTATTTTCACGCCGCTTCCGTTTGTCGTATCCACAGGATGCGGGCAGAGGAGGAAGAAGGTGGGTGTGGGAAAATGGTTGCGGAAAATGGGACCTGGAGCTACAAACAAGTAGAGTCTGAGCTTGGCGGATCATAGAAACTTCGCGTCTCAGACTTGGCCCTTCTTTGATCTTAGTCAAATAGAGAATTGGTCAAAAAATGCTAATCAATTGTCCATGTTCATTTCCCTTTGTATCTTGGTCAAGATGACCATTTTAAAACAAGGTGAATGCTATTTCTTATTCAAAAGGCCTTCCCGAAAAGAGTGGAATCAAAAGCCATATGGGTATGATACAAATAGGGCAAACACAAGGACATGAATGGTGAAACAAGTTTTGCAAGCTTTTATCCCCAACCCCACAAGAGCATGCGATCCCGAACAACACCAATCCATGAATAAAAAGAGCTACTCTATTCAACAAAGGTTCTTCATTGCCATAATTAGAGCGTGTTCCATAGAAAAGCAAGTACAGAGAAACACAAGATTAAGGCTAATTCAAGTGAGGCAGATGTTCGATGAAGAGCAATGGCTTGATTCGCTAGAGTTTACGTCAAGTTCACATAGAGATACGTTGTGTGATTCAAAAGTCATTGCTCCATTCATCCATATTCAGAGGCACTACAGGATATTGGCCACTTTTCGACACAAATTACATTGATTTTTTTTTTACAAAGTCATAAGTGTTGTTATCCACATCAGTATGTTCGTCTAAAAAGATTAGTCGGTATATCCGTCGGTATTAGTGTCTGTTCCAGTGTCGATATAGCCGTCAATATATAACAACGCTTTACAGAACCAAAAAATATATTTGTTGGTAAAGATGGGGCTTGTTTCAACCCCATTCAGCCTCACAATCAATATGTTTTTTATTAAAAGGGTATTACAAGATGCCATTGGCTCGCCATTGGAGCTTACATGAACTCTCAAATCCTGCTACATGTTACAAAATTCTCCTTTGAAAGAGGGTAATACAAAATTTGATTTGAGATAGAAAATGGCAAAATTGCAAAAGTTCAAAAATGGCAGATTTGTTGAAGTATTAAATGACAAAATTGCTCATGCAAACTCTCCTCATCCTCTGAACCCTCCTCCTTAGACTCTCTCCTCACAATACCTATTTTCCGGAAGGATTTACCTCTACCGTCACAACAAGGAAAAGTGACCATAGGTGCATTTTTTGACTTAAATTAAAAGTGACGGGCACGTCTATATTAGTGCGTCTAAACCCGTGTCTTTTTGACAGCAAGACGCGCTTATAGACGCTCTATAGCAAAAAATAAAAATAAAAATAGAACGCTGTGTGGTTGCAGGAATCCCATTTCTACAGTGTGAAATGGAATTCCTGCAACCAACATCATTTTAATTTGCATGATTTTGCACATGTCTATACCTATTAGTAATTCGTTATATATTATTAAACGAGTTAAGGGACGAAGTACTGAAATTTGAAGTCGTATACAAGCTGACGATTACAATTTCAAATTAAACATTACAACCCCAAAACATCACAAAGCATTCATGGATAAAACATTGCACAAGGAAATTGAATGCCAAAAAAATAACAAGAGTGTATATTAATTCATGGCACAAAAAGTGTTTTTATATACATATAGCACGAAGCCAAGCCACCTGTGTCTTCAAAGTATAAAAAAGAATACTAGCTAGCTAGCACTACTATTTGGAGCCTTCTTCGTCGCCTTCTTCCTCCTTAATACCCTCGCCTTCTTCCTCCTCAATACCCCCAGGAGCCTGTAAACGGGGGACAACATGTATCAATGTATGTAAAATCAAGACAAATTTACAATATTGACATTTCTTAAGTATGTTTAAATACCTGCATGGACGTTCCAGTAGCCCGACTATACTGCTCCCCAATAATCATCCCTTCGTCATAGAAGTTCCTCCAAGTAGATCCCCTGCCATGAACACGATGATAGGGTGTCTCAACAAGAGTAGGGTACTTGCCCATGATATCAAGATGCAAGATAACACAATTTGCAGACATTAGGGAAATTTTGGACTCAAAAAGGGCCTCTTGGATTAGTCCCTTAAGATTTGTGATTAGCAAACCAACCAATGGGAAGGCTTGGGCATTAAAAGAATGCAGTATTCCATATTGGCCTCTCATTGGTGGAGAGTCCTCCTTGGTCCCCACTAGGATTCCACTTGCCTCTCTCTCGCCCCCACCACCTCTTTAGGCATTTACTCCCCCCTTTCACTTTTCGATGGTCCCCATACCCTCCTAGGCTCTCTTGGTAGGCCCCCAAATCCGTGACTTTTTTTTCCCTCCAAAAACTTAAAAATTTCCAAAAGTGTCCCCAGTAGCCCAAACTCCTCCCAAGAGTCCCCCCAAACTATCCCCATTGACTCCCCACCTTTCTCTAAGCCTCTTCCTCCTCTCTACCTCCTCTCAGCCTCCTCCCAACCTCTTCCTCCTCTCAACCTCCTCTCAGCCTCCTCCCAACCTCTTCCTTCTCTCAACCTCCTCTCAGCCTCCTCTCAACCTCTTCCTCCTCCCAACCTCTTTATCTTTGCTTGCTCCCATTCTTTCTACAATGGTGAAGCACTCCCCTTCCCCTAGGCTAAAGCTATCAATTCAATCTTGTGTGGGTCACATTTTGAAGGACAACCGTGATATTTATATCCCTCGAGAGTTTAGGTTAATGTCATGCGTCACAATGCAACCATCTGCAATATGTCCATTCAAGGTTTCTAGAAAGGATAGAGTAAAGAAAGAGAAGCATTGGAAGGGTCACATTGCTGGGTTTTGTAATCAGAAAAAGGATTAAAGGTGAAGGTTCAGCACGTGTACATGGCTCGAGACATGAACTTGGATCCTACCAGTCAAACTTGCTTTCCTTCAAATTGTATCTCTCTTTTACATTAATTTTTTTCATTTTTAGTTCAATTGTGTATTTTAATGATTGTATGTGAGCATGCGTTTTGAGAGAGGGTGTCTTGTGGTGATAGTAGAGGGGGAGGGGGGGAGGGAGAGAGAGAGATATGGAGGGGTTGAGGGGTGTTAGGGGGAGATAGTAGAGGGGAGAGATTTGTGAGGGGGAGAGAAAGAGAGAGAGAGAGAGAGAGAGAGAGAGAGAGAGAGGTAGAGAGTGAGAGAGACAGATTGATTGGCCCATTAACATCTTTCTTTGCTTTCTATGTAGATATCTTTCCCTCTACCAAAGTTGAAACCCAACCTTTGGATAGTCTCATAGGAATATTTCAAGCTTTGCATTTAAATATTGGGGAATTAATGTTCTCAGGACGGAGTGCTGCATCCTTGACAAAGTCTAGTATTTTTTTCTCTATAATTCATGGTACCAAGTTCCTCGAAGAGAAGGTGCATATGGAAGCCTACGTCCTATTCCTCTCCCTAACTTTGATAGTCCAGAATGGCCTCTTCTTGGTCCATTCTCTATAGATGCATTTAGAATGAAGATGAGATCAGATATTCAATCATTAATGAAGTTTACTTTTGGCTCAAAATCTGTGGGTGTTAGTTGGTTCATGTCCTCCATTACATTTATTTATTTTTCCAAATCAGTCTTCATTTACAAGACATAGACCATGTGGGTATGTAAAGGCCTAGAAAATGAATTTCTTGATAATCTTCTATACCCAATGTGGGATGTTAGGGAGGGTTTGCAGAAGGGAGACCATTTTTGATGTATACTTACTAAAGAATAGAATAGCATCAATGGAAACAAGTTTGGGACAATGGAAAGATATAATAGGATCAATGGAAGCAAGTTTGGGACAAAATGATGAGAAGAAATTGGATTTGGGTGTTGCAAAGTGATTACGATAGAAGGAGTATGAATGTGGGATTGGAAGATGATTATGGTGAGAACTAGGATTTAGATGTTGAAAAGTGATTTGGGTGCATAAGCATGGTTTGGGGAAAGTTTTTAAGAGTTTTGGGCCATTGGGCACTTTTGAAAATTTTTAAATTTTTGGGCTAGGGTGTACCCACGAGATACTTTTTGAGAATGTGGACCACCGAAAGGTTGTAAAGAGAGTTAACTTTTTGAGAGTGGGGGAGCCCGGAGAGGGAGGTGCACTTTTAAGGACCACCAAGGACCTAGGGAGATGTACTTTTTTTTCCCCATATGGAGTGATGGGACCCTTTGTAGGCCTTATTAGTTCTTAATCAATTTTACTAATCCACTCCTTATAAGGCTCTTTTTGAGTCCAAAATTCCCCTAATGGGGGTTAGAACAAATGAACAACCTCCTAATAAACCACATAAACACAATTGAACCTCACATAATGCAATACCCCTACTCCAAAATATGAGGATCCATATTACTCCATCTAGATCCATCGTGCCTCTCTGTGCTATAGAATGAGGTCCTCTTTTGCTAGCTTCATGGCTTTCTTCCACTCGCGCTTATAAGTGTTGTGTGGCTAGCCCCTTGGTGGTTTCCACCCTCTATCATGGCAACTCGTCCAATTCCTACCTCTTTAGCAAAGACCTCTTATTGGCAAGGATATTGGTAATCTTTATCTTTGCCCATGTGTCAGTGAACTCATGGTATTTCGGATTTGCAAAAACTCTTGATGGTATCCAAAACCAAACTTTCTTTCTGCTCTTTCAATTTTGTAAAGCGATCTTTGTAGTTTTTATGAACCATAGAGTGCATGGACATGATTTCCTTGGCCCGTGAATCCTACAAGATGCTGCCCATCTCAGTGATATCATAGTATAACGTGCCATCACCCTCTGACATGTCTACATCTGAATCATCCCCGCCACCAAAGCATTGTGCCATGCATCCTGAGTGGCCACTCTCCCTGCTACTATGCCTGCTACTATGTCATGATGAGCTACTGCGATGGCACTCGCCTCTAGAAAAGGGGCTCTCGACTGCACAAGAGTAGGCACATAGCTCTACGATCTAGAAGGTGCTCCTGACTATGCTGGCGGTAGCTCTGTGATCTGAAAGGGTCTCTTGACTGCATGGGAGTAGGCTTGTGGCTCTGCCTTCTGCTGGGATGTCTTGACTCCACAGGGGTGACCACAGGTGGTGTGGGATGGTTTGGTTTCTGTACTCTCGACTCTTGCGAGGTGGGTGGAGTGTTTGTCATGTGGCTAGTATATAACTAATGTGGAGTGGGAGGGTGCCCCAAAACGTTGTATAATTGTTGCAAGAATGCATGTCACGGCAGATCAGGCGAACCTCTTGAAGAGCTTCCTAGCCGCATGATGAACTACAAATACACAAAGACACAAAGGCATATACAAAAATACACGAAAAATGATGCAATCACAAAAATATTGAACATGGTGATGGAAGAAGAATCTTTGTTCCCATATGATAGACCTTTGTTGAATGATCTAATCCTTGCTAGTTTGTGAACCATGGATTCAAAAAATTTTCAAAAATACTATCCTTAACACCCCTTTGATGCATTCTTCTTGCATCTACAAACACTTCTAGTGAGGTTGCGTGACATAGTCACTACAAGGGTTTGTAAATGCATGTACAAAGCATCAAAGGGGCTTTAAGAGAAGAATATTAGAAGAGAAGAGAAGAAGATAAGAAGAGCAGAGAAGAAAAGAGAAGAAAGAAAGAAGAGAAGAAAAAAAGGGAGGAAGAGAATAAGAGGAAGAAGATAAAGAAGAAGAGGATAAGATAAAGAAAATATAAAAAGAGAAGAGAATAAGAGTAATCAGAGAAATAGGAAGAGAGAAGAGAAGAGAATAAGAGTTCCTTTATTTCCTTTTTTATCATCTTCTCTTCTTTTCTCTTCTTCTTCTTTGCAGCTAATCCTAAACCAACAAAAATGCATTCCCTTGCCAGAGCCTACCTTTCTAGCTAGTGCTTACCTCATCTAGCCTTAACTATCATACAACTAACCTATCATGTTCATCAATGTAATGTGTGGGTAATCTATCGGTACATGGGCCTTTAAAGATGGCAAAGATCTCACTAGATTACATTGTTGATCATGTCAAGATGGCTTGATCAGAATATGTGAACAATTATAGCTTGGATAGTAGGAGAGCAAACTAGTTAAAAAACCCGACAAGTCTCTTAGATCACCAAATCACAAAATGGAAATAACATGTATGCTGCACCTGCTCCTCATCGTCATGTTCTATATCTGTAGCTTTTCTAGCATGCGCTTCGGCATGGATGCTAGCCACACTAAGTTTTTATGGAAAAGATGGCTACTAAGGCCCGGGTGCTAGGGATCTATCACGTGGTCTCCAAAAACCTACCTAGAATCTCCATCAAGTTTGGTCAAGATTTTTGAGGTCCACATGTGCGGTCCACATGTGCTGCGCCTTCTTTCTCGTTATGTTCAAAGGTCAAGGGGAGAACTCTTGGTAGCATGCAGTTGCTAGAAGAAGGAAGTTATGGAAGCTAATCAAGGGTCTAGCCACATGGCACAGTGTCTCCTTTCCTATAATGATGCCACATGGCTAGCCCCTTGATCAACACCTCAAATCCAAAAATAAGACATATAAGATAAGATAAGAAGAAGACGTGGCTACCTATGGGCTTATGAGTAAATTTTCTTTCTCCAAATGTGGCGACTCTAAAAGTAAAACGTGCATTCAATTCTACCAAGTGATAACTACAAGGGTTTAATCCTTGGCATGCATGTGGAGGTTGGATTAACTTCTTGGCGAGCTCCCTAATAGAATGTTTGATCTTTGGTCTTCATGTTATAGTCTTTGCTACCATAGTGAGGCATGGAAACCTCTATTAATGGTCTCTACAGCAGTGAGTCAATGAGGCCCATGCTTGTTGTGAAGACACATCTCCACAGCAATGGTTGTTCTCCTTTGGCTTTTGGTAATCTATCCTACATTCAATGAGATTGTTGGTGTGTCCAAGCTATGAAGGAAAGATTAGCTGCACATTGTAATTGAATTCTAAACGACATTGCATAGGATTTGATTTGGCCATCGTTTTGAAAGGATATGGTCTTGTCTTTTGTGAGTTGTAGCTAAAGGTGCGTTGTAACTTTTGGACTCCTATTTGATGTTATATAAGGATTGGAGTGTCTTGAATTGTTGTGTGTTGCCTAACTCGTCTATTTTGAAACCCAATAACAAGCATTGAATTAGAATAGTTTGTTGACTTGATGGAAACAGGAAGCAGCAATTTCGAGACCTAGTATGTAAAAACCTCATGTAGCACGTGTGATCATGGGGTATTAAAGAAAACCCCTACCTATGGATTTTTATAATCTATATACACCCTTTTTGCAAATTTTTAGATGGTTAAAGTATCTCTTATGTATGAGAATTTTCATTTTTTGAATTAATAAACCCCTTATGTATGTGTATTTTCTCTTACTCCATAAAAATATAAAGCCGCTTCCATTGATCACACGTGCTATCTTACATATTTCTTGAGTGCCCCTCCTAGGTTTTAAGAGAGGCATGAAGTTGAATTCGTTTTATATTTTGCATTCATACTTATTTGTACTTTGAATTCATACTTCTTATTTGTGATCAAGTAAACTAATTTGTTGTAGAGATGTATGAGATTGCTGAAAGCAAAAGAGGACCATGCACTCGCATTGACGACACACTTGCACTGACAATGTGATGTGATCCCTCCTAGTAGCTGCATCATGGACATTTGATATGAATTCTTCTTGGAAGTCACATTGGATTCAAGATTGATGGAATTATGTTTGTTGATATGTGATAGGGAAAGGTGCTTATGGGGCTTCATTCAAAAGGATTGAAAGCGATCAAAGGTATGTTGTGAGAGTGCTCTCAACGGAAGCAAGAATGGAAGAGGGAGAGAGAGAGAGATAGAGAGCCACACAAGTTTGGTGGGTGCAGAACCACCCTAATCTTCTTTTTCATTCATTTATATATGTGTTTGAGTATTGTACATAACTGGGGTTAAGGCACAGTGACCTTTAACCCCCACAACCTCCCACTTAAAGGACAATGTGCCTTTAAGGGAGAACAACCAGTGAGCATACTATCCAATGCCCATCAATACATGACAATACTCAAACCGCTGACTAGGTAGACTCTTCGTCAGCATATCTGTAGGGTTATCATCTGTATGAACCTTGACAAGCTCTATGCGCTTGTCCTCAAGTACCTCCCTGATGAAATGGTACCTGACCTCAATGTGTTTGGTCTTTGCATGAAAGACCGGATTCCTTGCTAGCTGAATAGCACTCATGGAATCACTATGCAATGTCGGTACACCTGTATGAATCCCCAAATCTCCCACTAGCCGATCAAGCCATATAGCCTCCTTGCAACCCTCTGTGGCTGCAACATACTTAGCCTCTGTGGTAGACAAAGCAATGCACTTCTGTGCGCGAGACATCCACGACACTGCACCACCTGCAAAGGTGAACACATAACCAGAAGTGGATCTCCTACTATCCACATGCCCTGCATAGTCTGAATCTGTGTACCCAAGTACACTCATGTCTCCTTTACCAAAGCAGATGCACATCTCCTTGGTACCCTTCATGTACCTCATGATGCACTTAACTGCCTCCCGATGCCTCTTTCCTGGATTAGCCATATACCGGCTAACAACTCCCACTGCAAATGCAATGTCTGGTCTAGTAGCTATCATAGCATACATAAGAATCCCAACTGCTGATGCATAAGGAACCTTGGCCATCATGGCCCTCTCCTCATCTGATTTGGGACTATCTGTATGACTCAGTTTCACATATGGAGGCAATGGAGTACTCACTGCCTTCCCCCCCTCCATATTGAAACGCTGTAATACTTTTGTAACATACTCTTTTTGTGAAAGCCAAAGGAGTTTCCTACTCCGATCACGCGTGATGCGCATACCAAGAATATGACCTGCAAGTCCCAAATCCTTCATATCAAAGGCCTCATGCAACTTGGCCTTTAATGCATCTAGCTCATAAGTATTCTTGCTAGCCAATAGCATATCATCCACATATAGTGCCAGGATTATCAGGCTATTATCCTTAGCTCTTTTAGTGTAGAGGTAGTGATCAATTTCACTCCTTCTAAAACCCTGGGACCGAATGAAAGCATCAAACTTCTGATACCATTCTCTAGGTGCTTGCTTAAGACCATAGAGACTCTTCTTCAGTTTGCAAACTAAATGCTCTTTGCCCTTTTCTTCAAAGCCTTCCGGCTGCACCATGTAAATTTCCTCATGCAAATCCCCATGCAAGAAAGCTGTCTTGACATCCATTTGCATAAGCTCCATATCCTCTGATGCCACTAGTCCAAGCATGCATCTAAGTGTGGTCATCTTCACAACCGGAGAGAATATCTCATCAAAGTCCACACCCTTCTCTTGCTTGAACCCTTTAGCAACCAAACGGGCCTTGTACCTAGGCACATCATCACCTGTGACCTTCATTTTGTAGACCCATTTACATGGCAATGCTTTCTTTCCATGTGGCAAAGAAACCAAGTCCCAAGTCTTATTCTTCATAAGTGAACTCATCTCTGATTGCATAGCATACTCCCACTTGCGTTGATCCTCACGCATCATAGCCTCTCTGTAGCAAGAAGGCTCCCCGCAATCAGTAAGCATCATATAGTCTACCTCTGGAACAAACCTATCAGGCGGTCTAGACACTCTAGATGATCTTCTCAAGGGCATTTCAGCTTGCTGTCCCATTTGCATATCAGCCACATTTGGCTCATCATTTCCACCAACAGATGATCCATCATCTACCCTTGATTGTATACCTGTGGGAGTACTTGGTGGTACCATTTCTTGCACATTTGGTGCATGGACAGCTTGCTGTCTATCAACTTGGCACCCCTGGCCAAAAGCATAGAGCCCTTCTGAATTTTCCAACTTTGAAAGCCAAAAGTGGTGTGAAAACTAGCATCATCTAGCTGACCCACTGAAATAAGACTCTTGGTCAGCTTAGGCACATGTCTCACATGTTTCAAAACAAATGCAAACCCATTTGCAAAAGAAAACTTTATGTCCACCTGCTCCCACTATGTCACATGCATAGTCATTTCCAAGATGCACACAACCTGTCTTTCCACTATCATAAGTGGAGAACCATTCCCTATGGGGAGTAACATGGAATGAAGCACCAGAATCCAAAATCCAATCTTGGGAATATGCATCATCTGAAGTGGTAAGCAACTCTGCAGATAAAGTAGACATGAAGAGAACATCATTGTCACTATCATGTGTGACTACATTGATCTCCTTGATCTTCACTTTTCCTTTATCCTCCCTTAGACTCTCTTCCTTTTGATTTGCACCCCAATTTGCATTCTTTTTCTTATCCTTTTGCTCTCTTTTCAACTTGTAGCAATCCTTTTTCATATCGCCCTTCTTGCCACAATGGTAACACTCAATGTTCCGTGCCCTGGATTTGCTACGTGACTTCACTCTTTCTTGGGACTTCCCCCTGAACTGTGATTTGCCCCTTTGCACATTTAAGGCTGCATCCTACTTGTTGCCATCCATAGACTTCCGTCTAATCTCCTCGGCCAACAAGCTACCCACAACATCATCAAATTTCAGTACTCCACCAGGTGCAAAGTTACTGACAGCTGTACGGAAGGTATCCCATGAGGATGGCAATGAACATAAGAGAAATATTGCCTTAGTCTCCGCATCAAAATTCATCTTCTGAGCCTGAAGCTAGCTGAAAATAATATTGAATTCATTCAAGTGAGAAGCAATGGAGACCCCTTCCTTCATATGTAGCTCAAACAACCTCTTCATGAGGTAAACTTTATTAGAGGCAGTTTCCTTCTCATAAGTGGCACACAGTTTCTTCCACAAATCTTCCGTAGTCTGCTCATTTACTACTGTGAAATAAACTGACTCTGCAAGATGAAGTCTAATAGTAGACTTTGCTAATGCATCCAACTCATTCCAATCATCCTCAGACATATTTGCAGGCTTAGCTTCAATCCCTGCCAAGGGTTTAATCTGCTTCTTTTGAATAAGCACATCCCTTATTTGTTCTTTCCACAAAGAAAAGTTTGTCCCATCAAACTTTTTAATGTTGAAAAACTCCTTTTCAGACATGGAAGAGGATGCCATGATGCAAATAAAGCAAAATCCCAAATGCTAGTGCCTCAAGAGAGAATCACACCAAATACCAGGTGCACCCAAATGTGTATGCCACAATAGAGTGAAATATCACCAAAACTCAAAACTCAAAGCATCTGACTCATGTGCATATACTATGCATCCATATGAGCAAATCTGGCCCAAAAGAAAATGCCAATAAGTGCCAAATGACTCAAGCATAAACACTGTCCACTGGCATATGCATCAATAATGTCTCATCCAAGAGAGCATAGCACTATTAGTGCATCACCTGCAATGTTTCAAAGCTGTCCCTTAGCATAAAATAGCATCCATGTGCAAAGCGTCCATAAAAATAGCATCCCACAAGGCAATTTGGGCCTATCAGCGCATCCAATAAGGACTGCAATGCATCCAAATGGCCTATAAATCATCCATTACAACCCAATGCATACCACGAATGAGCGCACACTGCTCAAACTGCAACCAGAGTGATCTGCATAAGGTATGCTCAAGAAATCATAGTCCCACGGTAATGAGCGCTACTGAAAATAGAACCTGAGATGCCTCAAAACATGGGCGCCATCGCATAATTGGACTCAGCAAGAAAATTTGCAAATATCTCTCTTCTGCCAGAACTCCAAAATCCCAACCGATGAGTGAGAAATGGGAGTCAATACTTATCCACTGCCATGTGGCATAAATCTAAGGTTTCAAAACCTTAGTATGAAAAATGCATAACAGAGAGACGAAATCGAATACACAGAGATTGATAACTCTGAAAATCCTCCACCGAATCACGCAAGAACTGATAGGTAGGGGTTTTTGGGCGTCTGGAACGCAATGGGACAGACGATTTTGGAAACCGTGGTCTCAATCACTGGGTCCAACACACGGACTGAAAAACGTTTTTGGAAACAGAGCTATCTGTAAACTCCACCAGAGTGCGAATGATGAGCAACATAGAAGTTTTAGGACCTCCTGAGTCCACGGGAACTGACAGATTTGCAAATGGTTGCTCCAAACTTGAGTTCCAACACCCGAGCAAAAAACGCAGGAACTGACACAATGAGTCAGAAATCCAATGAAATGATCCCGGATTCAAGAATGAAGGTGTTTCCAAGCTCCTGAAGTAATGTGGACACCAAAAGCAAGCAATAGTTGCCTCTACAAGTCAATACGGAGTCTCTGTCATCGAACGGAACAGGAAAAAGCTCAAAAAACGACTTTTTTCTTTGAAACCACTTAATAGGCTCTCAAAACTACTTCGTAAAGCCAAAGTGACTTTTCCAAAGGTTCCTCCAAGGTCTCTGCACACTCGGATGCAAGTAAAGTCGCCCACAAAGCTTCCCACAGAGCTTCTCCTTCCTCCCACAAAGCTGCTAACTTCAAGCATTCACGCATGCTCAGCTAGATCACCCGGGCTCTGATACCAGTTGAGAGTGCTCTCAACGGAAGCAAGAATGGAAGAGGGAGAGAGAGAGAGATAGAGAGCCACACAAGTTTGGTGGGTGCAGAACCACCCTAATCTTCTTTTTCATTCATTTATATATGTGTTTGAGTATTGTACATAACTGGGGTTAAGGCACAGTGACCTTTAACCCCCACATGTTGTGTTTTGCATCATATGTTTTCTAGAGGTGTGTAACTAGCTTGCATGGAAATGAATATTGAAAGTGCAAAATGCCCTCTTCTTCATCCTCATAAATCCGATACCATTTTTCTTGCTCCATCCCTCCTCCTCCTCAATTGATGTTCTATTGCCTCTTGCAAGCCCATACTCTAAAATTTGATTCATGTTCAACAAGAGACATGGGATGATGGGTTTATAGGCCAAGACTAAAATCTAAAACCTTGGCCATGTGTTAAATGTCCCTCTACTTAGCCTGATCCAGAGCACTGATTTCCACTCTATGCCTAAGGGTTTGGTCTATATTGTCATCCCAATGATCTTTTTGGTATGTGCACCCCAACCTAAACCATGAACCCTAACCTAAACTCCAAACCCAAAATCATAAACGTATCTCCAACCTATTGCATATGCAACATGATGGTGGGTTCAACCACCATTTGTCGCACAAATCACCAAAATTTGGTGATTTGTGCAACTGGTCGGGGTTGCACCCACCAACATGTTGCATGTGCAATAGGTTCGTGGGTGTAACTCCAACATGTTGCACAAATCACCAAAAATTATAAATTATTGCTTGTGTTTTAGGGCTCTCAGCTAGGGTTTATAATCTAGAGACTAGGGTTTAAAGTTCTGCCTACTGTTGCTGCCATAAACAAACAAGTGGATTCAATTCTCAAGAACAATTTCATTTTTTATTCGAAAAGTCAGCGGGCATGTGAGCCAGGGTTGATGAAGAAATTTGATGACAACCCTTTTAGATTTTGTGCGGATTTTAGATCACTAAATAAAGTGACAATAAGAGATGAGTATCCATTGCCAATAATTGATGATATTGTGAACTCATTGTCCAATTCCTAATTAGATCTACAATCGAGATATTGGTAGATTCCAATGAAGGAGGATAACATATGCAAAAAAACTTTTTAGACACTATTCAGGCTATATGAGTTCAACGTAATGGCATTCGGGATGTCCAACACACCCAGCTCCTTCATACAATTGATAAACTTTGTGATTCATCCTTTTCTTATCCAAGGTAAGGTTTTATTTAATTTGGATGATGTGTTGGTCCATACAAAGACTTTTTAGGAGCATCTAGTGGTATACTAGAAGAATTCTTACGTCTATACACAAGAAATATAATCTCCGCCTCAACAAGGACTAGACCACTCGAGGAAGAATGTTAAATTCTTCGCAAGTGTTCCATTTGTTCAACCATTGTTGAAGGCTACAGATTTGAAGAAACTTCCTTATAAGACGCACAACAAAAATGCTCTGGCAGGCACTTCTAGATGTGAGTAAGATTGGGGGGATTTGGAGCTCAGGTAATTTACTAGAACATAAGAAGAGGAGACAGACAAAGCTTCCTTGGGCTCAAATCTTGCAAGGCCTACAAAAAACTAACGAAATCATAATTTGATTCATGGGAATCTATTGAGATCAGTTCAAATGAAGAAGAAGCTTGAATTGAATCCATGGGAAGGAAAATGTTTGCATCACTTGTTTGATAAGAGCACCCAAGGGATGAAATTGCTCTTTTGAATGATTGTGCCTTTGAAGATAGGTATCCTAGTCCAAGCACCTAAAATCATCCTAGTACCATGCCTTGACTCCATAATATCTTGAGTTTACCTTGTAGGCATTACGATACCTCAAGAATGTAGCTCATGAAGCCATAGTGGAAGCTCCTTGCCAATGGATAGCACCCACTGTTATATAGTGGTCATTTAGCCGCAGTCTTGAGTCCTTTGCAATTTTAGCTTATGTACATTGTAGCAAGCAAGCATTCAAATCCACATGGGCCGAAGCACAACTACAAGATCTATTTGTCATATGGACCTGGCGTTTGAAATTTCCTAGCTACGATGAGGGCTGGAGATGGAGGATGGTGATGGAGAGAGTACTGAGGAAGATTCCTTCATGAGAACCTATGCAACTCCCCCCCCCCCTAGCTAAATGCTTTCAGCCGCCAGTACAAAGCTCAGGGTGATGTAATAGGAGGCGAGATTCTACATGGATTGGGTGATACTGGTGTCCCTCTACAAATAAGATAGGACAATGTTACCTCTGGGGGTGCACTACTAAGAAACCCTATGTATCATGTGCATTCAAAGGGTATTAAAAAAGCCCCTCAACTAAAATTTCTCCCACAATAGCACCCCTCTTTACTCCTGTTATTGTAATTCTTTTAAATTTTTTTCAAAATTTTGCATTAAAATACCCCTCCTTGTGAATGCACGTGGTACACTAAATTTTTTAAAGGTGAACCCCCCGAGACTGTGGCCAAGGGCCTACTCCCCTTTTCTCTGATCAACAATGACATTGACCTAGAAGACCTTGGGGAGTGCACCTTAAAACATTTAGTGTACAACGTGCATTCAAAAGGAGGGGTATTTTAATTCAACTTTTGGGGAAATTTTAACACGGTTACAATAATAGGAGGGGTTACTTAATTCAATTTTAGAAAAAAATTGCTAGTTCATAAGTAGAGAGGGGTAGTTTTACTAAGGAGGAAAATTAAGTTGTGGGTTTTTTTTAGTACCCCGTGAATGCACGTGATACAAGTTTTCTTAGTAGTGCACCCCCCGAGTAGAAGAGGAGTAGAAGATGAAGTAGTTTTCCCTTCATTGGGCAAAATACACAGACCTTCGTTCTTTTTCAATTGTCACTTCCAAGGATCTCTTCTCTCCACTTCTGCACAATGGACTCAAAGCCTCTCATAGCCAAGGAGGAAGAGGAGGACATGCAAATCCCTCCTATGTGTATGTAGCTCAAAAGCCACAGGGCATGTTCTTTAGCATCCCCCCGAGATCATGTTCTTCTATGAGTGCTTCCTATTCATATGGGTCCTTGGCTGCAAGACTGCTACACCAAGGTGTGGCCACTGGCACTCACCAACTATGAAGAGGAGATGACATGCAAAGTGAGACATGAGAAAGGCTTGCTTCAAGACCCAAGGATGCAAACATCAGTTCTGCCATCGTACCACTTGAAGAAGGAGCTGATAGAGGTGGACCCACAAAGGATGATAGACTCAACACAGGTGCAGGTGATGGGGGTGTCAGAGTTCAACGTGAATACGGAACCGGAGGAGGACCAATAGGAGAGAATCAATAGATGCTAGGAATACTAAGAGAAACCAAAGAGTATCCCCCCTAGCGAGAAAGAAGAGAACATCTCGTCGCCCACAAACACTCAAGGAGAATGTGGAACTTTGAAATCAAACTGCTGCTACTAAAGGAGCACACAAAGTTCTGAGTGAGAGTGAGCAACCTAGTGAAGGTAAGAGCATCTTGGGTTTTCTTAATGACAAGCTCCTCATGGACTCCGTGAGATGGCTGAGTACCCATGCATTGGTAGGACATCTACCTGGTGTTAGACCACCTATGGCCTTCATTGAAACGTGGATCAGAACTAATTGGGTTAGAAAGGGGATGAATGTATTCAATGTCAGATTTTTAAAAAAGGGCTTCTTAGTATTCTTGTTTGAAAAACCTGAAATGGTTTCCAAAGCCCTTCAGAATGGGCTTTGGACAAAGGCTTTGGACAATTAGGCACTAGCCCCTATATCTAGAATAGTGGACGAATGAGTTTTCTCTTGATGCTCCCAAATCCACTAGAATCCCTGTATGGGTTGAGCTTCTTGACCTGCCTCTATATCTATGCAATCAATTTCCCTTCTTATGCCGTGGTCTAGGAGAGGTGCTATCAGAAACCACCAACCTGCAAAATGTCCACTAGAGTTTTTGAAACCTAGTGAAACACGTTTCAGAACAAACTATATAATGTTGGACCATTTGCTCAAGCTACAAGGAGTTGCCAATGGAACCCTTGATTCCTCATCTTGACCCTCATCATCCTCATCATGCTCACAAGCATTAGAAATATTTGGCTTGTTGGGGTGGCTTGTTGGCACTGTTGATAACACGTGTAAACACAACATATGAATCATATGCGCCACTACAAAAGTGTTAGAGCAAGACAACTACATTATAAATCCTAGACGAAACCCTCAAATTTGTATCAAGATTTTTATAACTGAGGAGATTCCTAAAACTCTAGTTATCCTAAATAAAAATGGTAGCACATTCAGGGAATAGCTTTTGGTCTATAAGAACTTACCCAATTCTTGCTTCCTATATAGACTATCCAGCCATGTTGTCAAAAATTATCTTTGAAGATGGTTAAGCCCAAGGAGGCTACTACTCCTACTCAAAAGCAACCTATAGTATTAGAAAAATGGGTTCCTAAGGCTCCATCAATGCCTACTACTTCTAGACAAGAAGTAAACACTACCAATATCTCCAAGAATACCTCAGAAAAAGGAAAGGAGATAGTGCTTATCCCATCTACCTCCAAAAACTCCTTTGAACCTCTTAGGGAGAAGGAGGTTAAGGGTGGAGGGAAAAAAATCTAGGAGACTGAGGATGATATCATGATTGAAGCTGGATTATCTAAGGAGTTTGAAGAGCATGTCAAAAGAGATGATGCCATGGAAGGGGAGGAGTTAAGTGACAAAGACTCAAAAGAGAAACATGCTAAATCTAGTCTAGGAAACAAGGAGGACATTGGTCAAGGTAATGTCTTTACTGTGGTGCACAATAAAAGAAGATAGTCCTAAGCTAAAGAAGCATCCCCACAGGTAAACCGCCCTAACCTTAGGGCTAAAAAGGGGCAAAAAAATAATGCGATAAATATGTTACTTTCTTGACTTTGAATGTGAGAGGGATGACTGATCTTAGTAGAGGTGAGGAGATAGCTCACTGGCTGAGAGCTTATTCCCTCTCCCCCTCTTTCCTAGCATTTCAATAAGTCAAGACAATTGGACCTAGTCTAGAGAGTAGGATTATAGTAAGTGATAAAAAAGATACTGGTATTATACTGCACATGATGAAGGGAAGGGAGGTACTGCTATTGGTGAACCTCTCACTACAATAATGTAGGGGTTGGTTACAAATGACCAAAATAGATAGATTATGATCAAATGCCTTATTAAGGTCAGAATTTTGTAGTTATCTCTCCAATTTCTGACGTTGGGTGCTAACATTTTGTGTGGTCTCAAAACAACGTACGTATTAGTTGGACTTTATTTATATCTTGATAAGGATAGCATTTTGGATGTATAAAGTTTTATTTGGTTACTGATCCACGGGATGACACAAGGCAATCGAGACATGTGTGCTGGGGATGGGGAGGTGAGAGACAATTTGCAAAAGTATGTTCGTGGAGTCTCACGTTCAAGAAAGGTGCTTTACAATAATCTCTTGAGTTAGAGGTGATTTGCAGAGCGATCAGAGGAAAGAGTAAGTAAGAGACATCAAAGCATCTTGTTCAAACAATGGTGAGGAGGCAAGACGATGAGGTGAAAAATCAATGGACGAAATATGGTACATCTATTGTGAGGATAGGAATGAACTTGAAAACAAGCCTTCAATGGGATGTTTCTTAGATGTGACTTCCTCATAGCCATCCTTTTCACTTGTCTTTGCAAACTATGCCAAGACAAAGGAAATTAAGATTGGTGAAAAACAAAAGTTAAAGTAGGAAGTTTGAAATTGAAAAGAAGTTTGAAGCAGACTTTTTGCAAAAGTAGAACCTTATGGAGAGGAGAAACTTCTCCAAGAAGCTACCAATAGATGCCGCACCTAAGCTTCTCGATTTCATTTCTTAATCTCCTATTCAACTTACATTAGTAGATTTCAAACCATTGCCTTAGGTTAATCAACCATTTGCCATCAGAACTAATTCTGGCGGGGGGCCCTATTCACACAATCACAAATATGTAAACCCCTCTAAACACAAGCACAACTATGTAATAAATAATCCCATGGTAGTTGAGAAATCCAAGTGCTTCTATGCTTCTATTTCACAAGGTCAAAGATGGCAGACGCGAGAACCTTCGCATCCAGAGTCACAGACTCTATTTTGTACCGATTTTCTACCCCATCTGCTTTTCCTCCTATTCTTTCTCCTCCCCCTACTCTTCTCCTCCCCCTTCTCCTCCTATTCTCCCCTTGCTTTGCTTGCTATGAAAGCCACCATCACCGACCTTGACGTCTTCGAGCTCTCTGGCCCGACTCACCTTGCTCAGTCGCCTGGACGAATTTGGTAAGATCCATTCTTTCGCGGGAGTTGGATTTACGTCTTGTTAGACGATTTGAATGATACAACGCCGTTTCTCATAAGTTTCTCGCTGAACAAAACTGTGAGATTGGTGTGTGCGTGTGTGTGTGTGTGCGCGCGCGCGCGTGTGTGTGAGAGAGAGAGAAGGGTGGTGGGGGGTGAGAGGAGTTGAGGAGGGGGCGGAGCGAGGTAAGGATGGGCGGTCAGGGGCCGAGCGAGGACGTCGTAAAGATAGGGAGACAGCGATTAGAGATGGAGTGAGAGAGATCCGGCACCTAACGATGAATATTGGACTGCCGGCCATTTCCCTCACAGGCATTATAGTGTTGCTGTACAGGTCCAATGCCGATTACAAGCGGGCAGCCTTAGCTTGCCTCATTTCTGCAGTTTACGCCATGGAGAAGGACAGAACGCTACAGACATTGGGACAGTCTCCATTGGCACCGGCCTGGTTTACTCCCTTCAAGTATAAGCCCGTGAAGCTAATAGTTGACGAAGGAGGTAAGCAAATCGTGGGAGCAGTATTCAGATGGAGCAGAAGATTGTCGTGGCTAAGGTGCGCAAGCGCTCCGAAAGTCGTGGTCGCCTTCCGAGGAACGATTCCAGAGGGCGATACGCTGAGGATAGATCTGACTGCCGATTTGTGCTTGACAATGCAACAGCTACACACGACGTCCAGATTCAAGTCTGCTCTTGCAGAAATCAAGCAAGTAATCCTCGAGAACGGCGTGGACAAAGTGTGTATCACAGGCCACTCTCTCGGCGCTGCTCTCTGCCTGCTCGCCGGACGAACTCTAGCTCTCGAATACGGATACTTCGTCGACGCTCATCTCTTCAATCCGCCTTTTCCCTCTCTGGCCCTGGAGAATTTGAGGTTGCAGAGGTTCCATATGGCTGCTACCGCAAGGCTTGCTGCCATGCTCCAAGACGAGAAAACCCAAAAGGAAACCTACAGCAGCTTCCAAGCTTTGGAGAAGTGGAGCCCTCATCTCTACGTGAACGTCCATGATCCGATCTGTTCTTCGTACGTGGGTTACTTCTCCGGCCGGCACTACCTGCTCGAGAGCGGCAATAGCAACTTAGTGATGCTCGCAGCCCCGCTTTCGCTGAGAGCGCTTATCCAATCGGTGTTCGGGGATGCCAAGCCGTATCATCTCATTCCTTCTGCTCATCTGCACGTCGTGAAGAAGAGCCCCAAAAAGTTTATGAAGGCTCATGGCATGCGTCAGTGGTGGTCTCAGGAGTATGAGATCGAAGATGTCGTCGAGAGTCTGGACGTGAAAGAATATGCAGAGCGTATCAGCAATTCGCAGGCTGCAATATGAATGTACTGAGTGCGATATACAGATTTAAAATGTTATTGCGAATTTGGAGCAGAGATTTCCATCCACGAAATCTATGATCAATCACTGTGTGTAGCTGATAGATTCCTTTCAAGGTTCTTCTCTGATATTCCTGTGCAGTGTGTAGCTTCTGTCCCGTCAAGAGATCGGGTTGATCCGCAGCTCCACCGAAAAGTTCAACCTATGGTGCTTCTCTCTGGTCGGGATCAGTTGTACCGACCCATAAAAGAAATATAGCAGCGGCAGTTTCTGTCAAGTTTTCGGTGCAGCAGTTTGTGCCAATCTTTGTTGCAGGTTGGCCTCCTCATATTAAACAAGGTGAATGATATCTCATATTAAACAAGGTGAATGATATTTAATCTTAAGAAGGCCTGCCCAATATAAAAAAGCAAACAAAAAAGAATCGAGTGGACACGTGTGGAGCACTGTTCACAGAAAACCTCAAACCATATACAATGAACTTGTAATATTTTAATCTCTACTTAAAAAACATTTTCTCAATTTTATAAAATCTACAAAATTTTAGGCAATTTAGTTATATTTTAGCTTTAAAATTGGCAAGTTCTCAAGAAAAACTTTCAAAATTTGAAACCCCAAGTTTTGTGTTTTGTTGAGAACAATGTTTTCTGTGAACACTGGTGTGGATGAAGACTGCAGGAGTTAAAGGAGAAAGAGAGAGAGAGAGAGAGAGAGGGGGGGGGGAGGGGGAGAGAACGCTAACCACTTTAAAGTCTACATTCAAGTCCATGCTGGAGCTAATGAAGAGAAGGCAAATATCAACATATTGTCCAATAGGAAAAATGCACTTCAAAAAATTTTTAAATGCCTAATTTCTGCTTTGCCCAATTTGAAATGTCTCTAAGGGTACGCCAAAAATATAGAAGTGTTTTCACTTGGCCCCTTTGTTTGTTGTTTTTAGGGGGTTGAATGGCCAACAATGGCAACCCATATTAATGGCTTTTTGGAAGAAATGAATCACCTCACCCAAAAATATAGAAGTGTTTTCATTTGGTCCCTTTGTTTGTTGTTTTTAAGGGGTTGAATGGCAACAATGGCAACCCATATTAATGGCTTTTTGGAAGAAATGAGTCACCTCACGCCACCTACAAAGACCTTTCTTTGTTGCATGCTTATGTCATCCATGTATGTGTGTGTGAAAGAGAGAGAGAGAGAGAGAGAGAGAGAGAGAGAGAGAGAGAGACCTTTTACCTAAAAAATGAGGCATAGCAAAATATTCGGGCATAAAGGTTACTTCTCGAGAGACTAACTCACCAAAGGACAAAGGAGAATCAAGGAAAATTCCCATCTTTCTCAAGTTGTCTCAAAGACTTTTGTCTTCGTAGACAATACAACCAAGATAACGTCATTACACAAGCAACAAGATTATTGTTTATCGTATATTACTTCAAAGACCTATTATTTATTACTTTTTAAAGCTCTCGTTATGTTTGAAGCTCATCCCTATATTCAAAGGTGGCACATGGAAATTCTATTTATAGTGGTTGATTGAAGGAATAAAAGAGGAAACAAATGATGTGGTTATTCTAAAATGACATGCTTTGAGTACTTTATTGTGATGGAAGAAGCAAGCTAATGAAGAGCATACACATGTCGACAAAACTACTCTTTTGGTTATCTACTTATCACTATGCCTCAATCTTTCACTATTCTAACAATAGTTTTTATTAATGATGAAGAGCATCTATGAGATCTCTCTTCTTAACATCATCAAAAGTAGTTTAGAATTTGCTTAGAATTCCAATTGTTGGTTGCTAATGTAAACATCATCATAGGTTGAGTGCTAAGACACACAAGACGCTCTTGTAATTGTGTAGAAGTTAGGCCAAGAATAATATGATAGCTTGAAATGCTAAGACTCTCTTGTAATTGCTTAGGTTAACCAAAAGCTCCCAAACCCTAAAAGAAATATGACCACAATGTAATGATGTAGTCTGGAAGGTGATACACAATTGTTGGGTGGATTTGCTCATTTGTTGTGCTTCAAAAACATGGCATATCCTACTTCTTGGCTCCTTCTTGGACATCCTATTGATCTATCAGTTCGTAAGTTTAATGCTACCAATGACATTGAAGGAATTTCTATTAAAGTTACCTTAATGGCATATGCAGGTATGCATTGTTGTTGGTAGCTCTTGGATATAGACTTGGTTGATTGGCTAAAACTAAGTAGCCAATTCATCTGCTGGTAGAGATTGTTGAGATAGTTGCTAAACGTACAACAATAAGACATAGTTGTTACTGAATTGCTAAAAGAGGATGTTCTCCCCCTCCTCCCCAAAGGCCCCCAAATCAATCTTTGTGATCATGAACCTATCACCAAAGTAGCACATCTAAAAGGGAAATATATAGATTCCTTAGTACACAACTTTATTCCTATTTAGGAGTGGTTGCACTCCTTGCAATTCACCTGAGCTATTTACAATTCTTCATTTATTACGCGTTATGTGCAAGAGAAGGGAAAAAAATGGCCTTCAATATGGAGCTGAGTATAATGAGAATTTTGACCTTACAATTTCATGTGTGCTATCTTGGAATGTTATGCTCATGTATATTTATATGTATGTTATGTCTATGTATATTTATATGATTGTTGGACTTCCATGTAAAATGCAAATCACATTCATGTGGATTTATGGGTTGTTTGACTTGCACTATCTCAAAATGGTGCACATGTTCCTCGAGAAGTGAATAAAATAATCGGCTTCACTCATCAAGAATCGAGTACAAATATTGACATCCAAAATTTGTGAAAAAAATATTGGGAAGTCATTTATCATCTCCCTATTTTCTCTAAATGAAATACTTCCTTTTGTCTTGCAACAAAAAGAAGAACGTGCCATTTTGGCAAGTGAGAAATAATGGAAAAGAAAGGTGGAAAGGTAAACATGAACAAAATGATGGATGTGGGCAAGATGTGGCAACAATAGAAAGAGGAATCAAATAAATTCTAGACTTTAAGCTTTATGGAATTCCAAATTTCAAATTTACCAAACTTGAAGGTCAAATTATGAAGTGGAAAATTAACTAAAGCCATATTCAACCACATATAGAGGTGCCTCTTGTTTGTGTTATGAAGGACTAAAGCCACCTATACCCACAAGGGAAGATTTGTATACAATTATGAATTGAGTTCTACACAATTCCAGGATGACTTCTTAGAGTCATTAAAAGGGAAATGTAAGCATGGTGTTTCATATTTCAATTTTCAAGCTATGGAAAGTAATTAAAAAGATAATCAATAGGCTTTATTCACTGTTCTAGATAGGTGAGAGGACCAATTTACTCAATTACTGCCTCAAGAGCATTCACTTGCTAGAGCATCATACTATCATAGAGGCACTTATAGATGCACTTTGCAGATCGTCACAACCATCCCTTTTTGTTGACACTTCAGTTCCTCACCCAAGGCTAACTTAGAAAAGATGTTTGGTGTAAACCCAACCCGGTGTTGTGCTCAGTGAAGATGCCTTCTCTCGCAAGCGTGCTCAGGTGCAGAATAGATGACAACATTTACACTAGGAGGTCGAGGTTATCTGTTGCAGGAGAACCGTATGATGACGGGAGAATACCACATCTTACACACTCTTAAGAACACTAGAAAGAATACAACATGCATTACAATGATAGAGTCAAGTACATGAGAAATCAACTTGTATTGGAACTCAAACTGTCTTGAGTACAACCAAACTACCTCAGCTTGCAATGAACACTCCCTGTCCTACAAAGCTCAAGTCAGATGAAGAGAACCCGGCACACTGCTCTCTTGTTCTCCTCTCTCCCTTTTACAAACATATCAATCTACCTAACCAATATGTGTTCGGTGCACCAACCCGCATCTACTAATTGGTGGTGACATTGCAATCTCTTGCACCTCCACTATAAAAATGATACTTGGTTAAGGCTCCACCCTTCCTTCCCAAGTCGGCACTCGGTGACCACACTTAGTTGTGGCTCCATGTTAGCCTAACCCGAGGGCTAACATTTCACCTCGACTACACTTGGTTGTGTCTTCACAGACTAGCAGGGACCAGTCGCCGCTACTGCTCGAACACGAAGGCTCCAGGGTTAAAGTCATGTGGTTGTCGTTGGCGATGCCTTCGTCAAAGTGGAGGTCGGGGTCAAACTAGCTGACGAGAAGGGTTAGTCTCATCGCTAGTAGAAGCTCGAGAGAACACAGTCATTCGGCCTCAAAATGATGCACCTTGGATGGCCATAGACATATTTTGCTGATGTTGATAGGAGGCTGCTTGGGGTCGATAAGCCACTCCATGGTTGTCAGCTACTACTGGATCTTTAGAAGGCTCGTTGATGTCCCGCCACTTCGTGCATGGCGGCTCACCTGCTCCTACCATTTCATGCTTGGATCTTTACATAAGTCACATATATTATCTTGCATTGACTTAGCCTTGGTTACATGACTACTAATAAGCTTTTCAAGCTTCTGCAAAAGGTTACCATAATACGAAGGAAGCTCGAGCATGGACGGCTTTGGTAGTTGGCAGATTCAAGCGACAGTCAACCTGCGCTTTGCCTTGAAAATGTTGTGTTGACATTGAGCGCACTCCTTAACAAAATGGTTGAATGCCTTTATTGCTTGGTCATACACTGACACCACTGGCTGTACTAGATCGAGGACACCTTGGTGCATTGATTGTGGGGGACCAAACAACTCCATTTCCTCTGTCTACTGATAAACTTGATAATGGATGGGCATCTCCTCCCAACCCGAAACTCAATGCAAAACTTATGTACTTGGGACTGCAAGAGGAAGATCTTGAGTAGGCAAAATGTGCTTGCATGTGCTCAGTCTGTACACCCACCTCACTTGTGTTCACCAAAATTTGTACTTGTACTACATCATCCTAGAAAGTAGCGGCATCCCCAAGTTTGCAATACGTTTGCGTAGCCATTTCTTTGCATTATGCATGACCTGCTAAATGGAGCATGAGAAGTGCCTGGTCCGAGATACCCTCTATTGCATTCATCTATGATGTACCTCCTCCCTCAGATGACTTCTTCTCTCAGGTTCCCACCTGCTCGCTTGGTTGTGACAATTCCCACACACCAGCTTGGCAATTTGAGCCATCATGGTCTGGTGGTTGTCAGCGAGGCAATTTGTTAGGGTGTTCATCAGGAGCCTAGAGGAGGCAAACTAATTGCTGGAGTTGGCTATACCAGTCCAAATGAGCTTGTATCCATGCATTCTCCTCCTTCATGTCCTGGTTCTCTATAGCAACTTGCCTTATTCATGCATTTACTTTTTCTAGGACCTCAATTTGGGTTTTTGTTCCTTGCTGTGCTACCGAGATTCGGAGGCCTTCTGTTGACTACTTTGTAGAGCATGCTACAGCTGCATGTTCTTCCCTCCCACCCTTTGTTAAAGATAGTGTAAATTGCACTATCCACATAGGGCATAGGGGCGAACGCTAACCCTAACCCTAAGGGGTTCACATGTATATCTTCATGTTCATTGTCAATACACTTAGTGCATAGGTAGCTATATTGTGTGCACTCCTCTCTCTCTCTCTCCCTCTCTCACTTTTGCTATCATGGTATCAGTAGCTCAGCAGCTCTTCATCAAGGTCTGGAGCATCTCCAAGAGACACTGCAAGTCACGAGACAAGCTCAACTGCTCACAAATGCAACAAAGGCCACTTAGAGCCTTGTCGACTCCAACAAAAGGATATTGTAATGGTCACCAATAGTTCGATCCACACATCATACATGAGCGACTCTTAGTGCCATAGCCTCTCTAAGCTCCTTCATGGGATGACTCTTGCTCACAGGCTCCACAATAGAGAAGACTTCAATGGCTTAGCATACAAGCAACGCAGCCACACCTTCATTATTGGCACATATCCTCAGTCACACACGTCTGCCTGATTGGCTCAGCCACACTCAGCATAGGCTCCAGCAAACAATGCCCTCTCAGCACCTCTACAGCCCACTCAGCATCCCACTCAGCATTTAGCCCGACAACCCTACTGATGACCAGTGCCTCCCAATGAGGCAGAGCCTCCAAATGATGCTTCCAGCCAAGCATGCAACTCATCTTGTAGCAACAGCTTCACGGACGTTCACCTCCTGGCAAAAGCTACAACCGGGCTCCTACATGCCACACTGATGACCTTCTTCAATGACATCAAGGCAAACATGACTTAACAATAGGCCTCCATGGCTAGGCATGCACAACAACGATGCCTTCACCATCCCATACGAGCTCTATGCAGACCTCCAGACAACTTCTCTTCCACTGCCTTCAAGCAACAGATAGACAACCTTTATGATAGCAGTATTCTTGCAGCAGGTGGCCAACCTTAGCAAGCGATGCCATGCCCATCACCAACACGCCCCAACAACCCATAGGCTCCAAAGATGTAGTTCCATCAACAGCAAGCCCATAGATAGCGCTCTAGAGCTCCGCCGTCCAACAACACAATGAGCTCCCTGACCTCAATGCTCGAATGGCTCATATGCAGCTGCACCTCCTTACCTCGAGGACTTTCTCCTGTCTTGTACCACCAAGTGTGACCAGGCTGCTTGGAGACGTAACTCATTTAGGTGGCTTAGCTAATGCAATCGACCCTTGATTGCTTCTACCTCATCTAAGTGATGCTCGGTGGCAATCCAGAGACTCGAAACATTAAATTCTAAGGGAACAATTGCTTCCAAGATAAATCCATAAAAAAGGGTGTAAGATTGGCAGTCACCTTATAGGCAGTCCTATAGGCCGACAAAGCATAATGCAGTTGTGTGTCCATTGACCCTTAGCAGATTGTACTATCTTTGTGAGGATGAGCTTAAATGTTTTATTGGTTGAATTGGCTTCACAATTTCCACGAGGATAGAAGGTACACAACAAGACAAAGCACCCACAGATGTGCACACAGATGCATTTATTGAACTTTAAAAAAAACTTACGGGCGTGTCTATTTGCACATCTATTTGTGTGTCTAGAGACCCCCGTTTGACGACGTGTCTATATAGTAGACAGATGTGCCTATAAATGCGCATATAGACACGTAAATAGACGCTCTGCTAAAAAATTTAAAAAACAGATAGACGCATCGTTAAATGCGTGTATAGACGCATTTATAGACGTGCTTATAGATGCTTTTATAGACATGCAAATACACCCTTCCTTGAATAGACAGATGCATATATAGATGTGTTTATAGATGCACTGATAGACATGCACACATAATATTTTTTAAGTTTACAGAATGCTATGTATGTTGTGTATGCTATGTAGTTACAGGAATCCCATTTCCACATTGTGTAATTCAATTCTTACAGCCAACCACATTTTAATTAGCACTCTTGCAAGCACATCTATAGCCGACAATTACAATTCCAAATAAAATATTACAACTCCAAAACTGAACTAGGCATTAATTGATAGAACATTGCACGAGAAAATTGAAAGCTCAAAAAGTGCTTGTATGTACATATAGCATGAAGCTAAGCCACGTCATGTGGCTTCAAGTACAAAAAATAAGAGGAGTGTATATACAAGAGGCACGAAGCTAAGCCAGTGGCTTTAAGTACAAAAAAGAGTAGCTAGCACTACTTCTACGACTAATCTAAGTTCTCCACATCCTCGCTCCCTTCCACGCTCCCTTCTGTGCTCCCTTTTGCACTCCCTTCTCTGCCTTCTTTCTCGTCTTCTTCCTCGTCTTCTTGTGCAGGGGCCTGTAAACAAGGGACAACATATATCAATGTATGAAAAATCAAATCTTTACTTATAGTATTGACATTATTTAATTACTTTCAAATACCTCGGGGGCCGCTCCAGTAGCCCGGATATACTGCTCCTCAGTAATCAACCCGTCATGATAGAAGTGCTTCCATGTATCTCCTCTGCGATGGTGGCGGTGGTAGGCTATCTCGATAGGAGTAGGGTATCTACCCACGATATCAAGCTGCAAGATGACACAATTTGTGGAGGGCTTAGTACAAAGAAACAACCTCCTAATAAACTACATAAGCAATATAATTTGAGATCGATACTTACAAATTGGACCTCCCATGATTCAACACCCCCTGCTCCAAAATGCACGCTTTGGATCTTCGTGCCTCCACATGCTACAGACTGGGGTCCTCCCTCGCTGACTTCATTGCTTTCTTCCACTCACGCTTGTGAGTGGTATGGGGCGGGCCCCTTGGTGGTTGACCTCCCTCGAGCCTAGCAAGCTCCGCTAGTGCCTGCCTCTTAAGCGAAGATCTTTTATTGCCAAGTACCGTAACAATCTTTGACTTGGCCCATTTATCTATGAACTGACGATTGGGGGGGTTAGGATACCTAGAGCGAATAGTAGCGAGGGTCTCATCAGCCAACCTCTTTGGCTGGTCTTTGTAGTGGATAAAGCAATCTCTGTAATTGTTAGCAATTACAGAGCGCATGAAGGCCATGATGTCCTTCCCCCGTGCATCCATGAAGATGCCTCATGTCTGAGTGATGTCATAGAAGATTGTACCATCACCTGGAGGCATGTCTAAATCATCTGAATCATCGTCGTCCCCACCACCACCCCTCCCAAAGCACTGTGCCATGCATCCCCCACCGCTCTCCTTGCTACTACGCCTACTACCATGTCATGTCGAGCTAGTACGCTGGCCACTTGTAGCTGGAGACTGCACGGGACTACATGGATCACTCATAGCTGGAGAACCGAGTCTCGACTGCACAGGAGTACACCGACGGCTCTGTGAGATAGAAGGACCTCCTGACGGCATGGGGGAAGGGGCATAAGACAACATGGGGAAAGGGGCATAAGACGGCATGGGGGAAGGACCTCAGTTGTATAGCCGACTAGGCTATGCTGACTCCGCTGGGGTAATCTCAGCTGGTGTGGGGTTGGGGTGGTTTGGAGTCTATAGTGCTTACTCCTGGGGGGTGTTAAGAGTACCCGTCATGTAGCCATATAACTCCACAGGACTGGGAGGGTGCCCTAAAAGGTTATATGACTCCCTAAAAATAGACTCACGGAGATCAGGTGAGCTTGAATAGCTTCCTAGCCACATGATGAACTCGAAAAAAGAAAAAAAGAAGATTACTGATGAGTTGAGAAGAGAAAAAGAAGAGAAAAAGAGAGAGAAAAGGGAAGGGAAGAGAAGAGAAGGGAAGGAAAGGGAAGCGCCTAAAACTGTCGGAGCACGTCTATTTTCACGTATGACAGCGCGTCTATAGACGCGGCTGTCTATGTCTATAAACAGGCTAGACACATGTATAGACGTGCCTATAGATGTGGTTTTAGACACACTCTGAGATGCATCTATAGACGCGCTCCGACAGACGGACTATTCTAAAAAGTGGAAAAGAACATGCACCTGACACAAAAGCATAACACTAATACCAAAATCATTCGTTTCTTGGATATGACAAAGGACAAATCCAAAGAGAGCAACTTCCAAAGAAGATCAACCGTAAAGAGACTTACCTTGGATAGAGGATAGAGGTATGGAAGCTTCTTGTCCTTTGCTTCTCTTCCTTGTTCACCCTCTTCTCTTGTAAGCCTGGAAGTAAGTGTGGGTGCCTTCCTCTTAAGTGTAAGCCTGGAAGTAAGTGTGGGCGCCTTCCTCTTAAGTGTTGGACTGTGGATCTGTAAAATAGCAAAGCAAGCAAGCCGCACGAAGCTTATGTGAAGAAGAGCAAAGCAAGCACGCTAAAAGTAGATTTGAAAACTGTGTCTATAGTCGCGTCTAAAACTGCATCTATAAGCGCATCTATAAGCGCGTGTAATTGCGTGTCTAAATACATAGAGCAGACGCGGTTTTAGACGTGCCTATAGATGCGTACCATAGAATAGACAGACGCGGTTTTAGACACGCCACAGAGTTTTAAAATTAAATATTTGAAGAAAAGCAAATTTTTTTGGGTTGTTTGTTTGTAGGATGTCTTCATCTTCAACAAGTAGCTGCAGTGAGGATGAATCCCTCCGTATCCACCATCGCGAAATGTGGTTGGAGCAAAAAATCAAATGTATGTGTGATCGATGTTGAGGAAACATATATCGTGCACGTAGGATTACACTCAATCACATCTCAAAGTATGGAGAATGGGATGCGACCGTAAACATGGTAAGTGTTAAAGAGCTAAGGTTGATTGAGATACCTATGGGTGTTCATACGTTTGAGTTATGATCCCATTTTAATTTGATACAGGATGCAGTGCCACACCCGCATATGTTGCCCTATGCTCGTCGTGAGGAGGCGAAGCATCGGCGATATGAGGTGGGATCTTCGAGAGGGACCGTTACGGATGCATGGAGTGATGGTGATAGTAGCCCTCCACCATTACCTCATGAAGCCAAGGAGGAGGAGGTGTTTGATGATATGGTGCAGGATTTATATGTCCATCAATCCGAAGGGAGGGATGATAGCATGGAGCAGGACGATCTTTTTACCGCAGCATCGACTCCACTGTTTGAGGAGTGCACATTCTCTATTCTACGTGCCTCCCTTGAGTTACTAAACTTGTAAACCATCTATGGATAGAGCAATGCAAGTTTGAATGCATTACTCAAGACTACACCATATTAGAGAATTTGGGAAAATCCTGATAATTTGGGAACTTTTGAGGGGTTGTAATTATGTAACATTCAATGTTTTTCATTGATTTTTCCCATAGATTTGGGAGTCCATCCAAATCTTGCAAATGTGCATGGTTTGTATCAACATAAATAAAATGTCAAATGTTGAAATTTTGACCAATGCATGGTATTTTTTGAGGGGTTACAATTACAATGCATTGAGTGCACTCCATTGACTTTCTCCTTGGATTTGGCCGTGTATATCAAATTCACAATTTGGGGTGTGCCTGTTCTGCATTAGCCGAGAAAAAAACATCATATGTTTGAGTTTAACGAAGCATTTTTTGCCTCTTCTCAAAAAAAGGTGGTGTTCAAAAACACCATTTTAGTTTAGTTGGAGAAAAAGTAAGAATGCAACACTAGTCCTTGATATTTTGTCGAGTGTGCAAAACTTGCAACCACAAAGCAATGGTCTGCAAAAAAAAAGATAAAGAAAAAAGATCAATGTCATACCTTCCAAATATTTGTCCGTATTCAAATAAATTATTGTTGTGCAAGGAAAAAAAAGTCATGCTTTTCAAGTACCTTCACTCCATTGTGGAGTCAGCATCAGAGTCGGAATCTGTTCTATGAGCCAAATTGGATAAAGCTCGCTTGCATGCAATGGTTGGTATCTTCACCTTGATGGGGAGGTTGCTGCTCTTCGAGGAAACCTTCTTTGAGAGGTTACATTTTGGAACCCATGACCATACAATAGCATCAACAGATTCCCAACGTGGAGGATCACCTTTATTGCACATCCAAATCTTGTTCCAACAATCTGCATACACCTCCTCAATTTCTGCATTGTGTCTTTTGCATATAGGTGCCCAATATTGTATGAAAACCTTCTTGAAATTTTTAGATTTATTATCCTTTTGTACATCAGTTTGAGCAATGCCTAGCCAAATTGGGTAAATTTTTTCTGCTGGTCGGACCAAAAGAAAGTGTCCTTTTTGTACATCAACCATTGGATCAAATGATTGTTTTGGCTTTTTCCTTTGAGGTCCACAGTAATGATCATTCAACTCTTCAATTCCTTGAAACTCATCGTTTTCATTATCAAATACTTGCACACAATCAATATGTTGCGTCTTTGGCCAAAATCTCTCGTACATACCCTCTACACTATTGTTTGGTTTATCAAGCTCATCAATCATGTTCTTCCAGTACTTCACTACTGGCTTGTAAAACTTTGTGAAAGATGCATCTGGACCTTGCAGGTGTGCCCATTTTTCCCAAAAGCGTACATACTCCTTGATACCAACTATCACATCTAAGTGATCCTTCACATACTTGAACATGGTTACATAAGGCGGCTCTCCACTTGGTAGCATTGGATGACCATCCGGATGTCTCTTCCATAACTCAATGCCACCTTCACTTGGTTGCCAATCTAATGATCGTGGATGCACTTTATATTGCATGATAGGAACTTCATTTCGCATAAAGAACCGAAATTGGAGAGGCTTTGAGTGTCCCACTAAAGAATCTTTCCCATCGCATAGGCATCCATCAACATAGCTCTTGAAATCAGGGACTTCCGTTACCAAAAATGGCGTTGGAGAAGACTCCTCACATTGTCTAAAAGTATCCATGAGATGTGCAAATGTCAATGTTTGGCTAGTTCTTAACCTCTCTGAAAACCTGCTAAACATTGCATCAATATCCTCATGTGTATGCCCAACCATCAAGAATCCCAATTGAATTGACTTGAAAATCCCTCGAGCAACAAGTAATGATAGGTATGCAAACAAGTACCTATTCTTGTTTTCAAAACCACAATTATCCAACTGCAACAATAGGTGTTCGGGTAGTTTCTTATAAGGATTTTCTTGATGGGAACTTCCAAATCCAAGGTCTTTGAATGTTCCACCCACTGCTCCAAGATGAAGTTGTTGCTTGCCATTAGAAACATAGTGAGAATCCAATGCTTCTCTTGAGGTTAGTGCGTTTAGCAGAGCGTTGTCAGACCTTGGCATCCCATCATGTACCAAATCTCCAAGTGCATGGTTATCAAATCTTTCAAGATTTCTCAAACACAAAGCCAATGAACCAATTGTGAAGTTAGGATCCGACGGCCACAAGGATAAAGAAAAGTGACCATAACGTCCTTGACCATGTCCATGTGTTATCATGCCAGTCAAAGCCACTGGGAGCTGAAAGGACTTGTCTGTGTCCTTTGAACGATTGTGTAATCTAGGGATGGCTGTCTTCTTTTCTCGGGGGGGTCGCTTGTCATATGTAACCCTATCACGTGAGTTCAACAGATGGGTTTTTATTAATTCAATTACTTACAGAATTATATATACATAAGGAAGTAATTTAATACCCAAAGGTTAATATACAGAAGGGCATTTTATATTAAAAATTATCTAGAAGCTTGCAACATGTGACATGGATATTTGCGTAGAGTGGCTTATGTCATGGGACATTTTGAAATGCTAGTACTGGCATTTTCCTTTCGAAATGAGTAAGTGCTCCTCTTGCATTTTCTTGAATTCTAGAGAATTCTAAAAATCTTTTCTCTCTTTGTTGCTCTTTTTGGCCTTTGCATTAGGATGAGATAAGGATACTATGCTTTCTTGAATTCTAGAGAATTATAAAAACCTTTTCTCTCTTTATTGCGAGTTTATTGCTCTTTTTGGCCTTTGCATTAGGATGAGATTATGATGCTATAATTTTCTCTCTTTATTGCTCTTTTTTGGCCTTTTCATTAGGATGAGATTAGAATGCTTGAATTTATTTTTTGAAGTTTTTAAATCTTGTCATTCTCTTTTTTTTTCTTTCTATCCACAGAGGGATTGCATTGAATCAATGGTGGAGGAGTATTTTGAAGTTGATGCCTCTTATACTTGATTTTCTTAAGTTCTACTTAGTTCTATTTAGCACTGCCTTTGTAAATATCCTTCTGGCTCTCAAACAGTTGATCTATTATTTAAAAAAGGATAGATAGTGGAGAGCCACTCCTATAATTAAATCCATTGGATAAAACCTGTGAGAGTAAAGAAGTAAGGTATTTATTTTTAGATAGCCCTATTCAAAAGGATTCTCCCACTTGGGAAAATATAGGATCCATATAGCAACAAGGGATCAAAAGCAAAATGAGAATTTATCATTGAGTGAGAATCCTATTATGCTTGAGGGTTTTTCATGCACTTGTGCCTATAGTTGTAGATCAACAAGTACCATGAGCATCACTACCAGTGACAATTTGAACTAGAATATGGTAAAAATGATGAATTCAAAGTAAATGAAAGAATAAAGCTATTTGTAGGTTAGGAGAACATAAGCCCTTGTGTCTGCTACATTGAGAGCTAAAGAAGGCTCTTATGTATGGTATCTTCAAAGATTAAAGAAGACCCTTTCTAGCTTCCTTAGACTTATCTTTTCTTGAGGTATTATATACGCTACAATGCCTAGAAATGTCATCTTGTTGTTTGCAGCATATGCTACACAATGCCTAAAAATGCCTAGAAATGGCATCTTGTTGTTTGCGGCATCTAGTGGTGGATTAGTTATTAGAAGGACAATGCTAAAATTTCCCCAAGTTGTCATGGATGTGGTTGTACATAGGTGTTAGCATGGCATTGGAGCATAGGTCCTAAATGCAGCTATATTATAGTCATACATCCAATTAACACAATGTACAGTAATAATGAAACCTAGCATAATTTAACAAGAAGTAGCTAACCTAATGTACACAGGGTTGAGGGGGGCACAAGGAAACCCGTTGAGCCACCTCCCTTTCACCATAGCTAGGAGTCTTGGTGGATAGGAGGGCAACCACATGGCTAGGCGAGTTGAAGCAATGGATGAGCAGCGTTCAGTGGAAGGCAAAGAGAAAATGCTCGCTAGGAGGGCTACTATTTCCACAAGGCAAGGGGAGGCATAAGGTGTTGCTAGGAGGACTAGGAGAGAGTGGGGCAAAGGAGGCCAAAGGGCATCCACCATGGTTATATGCCTATGAAAGGGAAAAATAATTTTCACAAATATTTAGCGTGCGTGGAAACTATGGATTCCACCCATTATAAGCTATGGATCTTATGGGTTGGAATCTATATTTGCTAAATGCCTACTGCATCTCCATCCTCTTCCCTCTATTGTCTCTACACCAATGATAATGCGACTCTTGTGTTCAGAATCTATTTGGCATCATCGGTCACGAAGTTTCATTTCTTTGGCTAGGCCCTAGCATCCATTGCAGTGTTCCCCAAAAACTTGCAAAGCCTTACAATGAAATTGCAAAGTTTTAGGTTTCACCTGACTTTTTTCTATTTGCAGGTTTATGGAAATTGTTCTTGTAAGTGTTTTATAGGTATTACACTTGGAAGATTTAAAATGCAAATTTTATGGCTTTTCATTCATAAAACATGCCTGTTTTTTAGTCGACTAGAATATAAATGGAGGTTTTTAAAGTGTGCATGTTTTCATATATAAAAACGTAAAATTTATATAGCTTTAGATATATGGGTTTTAGTTGAATGAATTATGGTTTGTGGAGGAGGATCAAGATAACCTCATCTCCCTTCTAACCTATAAGGCATTGCCACGTTTGGCTTAGTCTCCTCTTCTTTCATTAGTGGTACAATTTGCCTCAATTCAAAAGCTCCTCCTCCCTTTTTGCTTCCCTGCTCAACCCCCCGTCCCTCCCGACCCCTCTCTCTCTCTTGTGTTTTGTAGCTCCTATCCCTCCCCTTCACGGGTGCCGAGCACTACTACATGGACTGCGCCCAGGGCAACTGCCTACGCATGAGGCTCACGACTTGCAGCAATCACTGGTAGGTTGGCGCTGCAACCCGTTGGCTTTGATTGTGTTTTGTCATCGACTGGGTGTTGTGAGGAGCGTCGCTCGATTCCCGTTGTGTTTTGTCCATCGACGCTAGTCCCCGTTGGCTGTCGTGTGAAGCTCCATCTCAACGTCAACACATGCATCTGCGATAATGGCAGTCGAGAGCTCGGCTTGTGGATCGTCGTCCCCCAGCAATTGCTGGTCGAAGTTGGAGTAGACATTGTTTACATGGTCACCGGCGGAACATGCCTTCGCAACTTCCATACCTTGGTTTGCAACAGCTGCCAGAGCTTGGGATGGTCTGTCTGGATCGTCATTTTCGGCTCCTCTCAGCTTCTCCTCTCGCAGCTTCCCAATCTCAACTCCGTAGCCGGAGTGTCGGTGGCTGTAGCCATGATGTCTCTTAGGTTCGCGCTCTCTGTCTGTCCTCAGTAGCTCAGATTCGGATGTTTGTCTGTTCCTGTGTGCACAGTAGCTGAGTGTCGGATAGCATCGGCACACCCGTAGCTCTAGAGCCGGGTATCTCTTGTGGACGGTGCATGCAGTATAAAGAGGGCTTATATAACCTCTGTCCAGAGATGCGATTCTTTGCGAGTTCTTTGCTGCTCCTCCAGTACACGGGTCATTAGCAAATTACGTATGGCTGCTACTTTTCTCCAGTCTGTTGATTATAATCATGCAAATAGGGAAAAAAAGGTGGTTGTCATTTGTGTATTCCACCAAAGAAATTCAATCGCAACAGCTCACGGGTATCCCACGCGTTTCTAATTTTTAGTATTAGTTTCATAGGTGTAAATTGTATGCAGGTGATACATCCAGCAAATCTGTGTTTCAAATTACCAGACAACTTAACTTTGGAGGAAGGTGCCATGTGTGAACCTTTGAGTGTGGGTGTGCACGCGCGTTCGAGCTCTGTTTCCGTCGAGCTCTTAGACAAAACGGAGCATTGAGATTGCTTTCCTCAAATTTAGATTAATGTATGTTTATAGACTCTTTATAGAAAAGTAATAAGAGAATATCCAAAGAGTTGATATGTAAACATTCTTGTGTACATTTTCCTTATTAGATTGGTTTCATGAAATATCTTCCGTAGTGTGTCATGGGCAAAAAACCATTGGTCCATAGAGGTATGCTATGTTGTACATTGTGCATATTAGAATCAATGGACATAATGACTCTATTAGAATCAATGTATCTAATGACTCTAAGGTTAGTGGTTACCTCTTTTTGCTTTTTATTACATGTTTATATGTTGAAAGTTGCCACATGGCAGATCACCCACCCACGTTAATGTGGTAGTCTTGCTACCACATAAGCATTGGCCATGGAGGCATCCTTATCCATGTTATTAGCAGGCTGCCAAGACATCTAATAAAACATGTATTTGCTATACTTAATCTTTGTAATGCTGTTTTTGCATTATTGGATATACAGGTACTACAAATTCTTCCAACTACTTTCTTTTGGTTTCTCTAAAAGGGGGTTTCTTATGTGTTGTCTTTCGTTTGTGCAGTGAAGGTTGCTTTGGGGTAGCTCCTTCTTTCTCGTAAAGCTTCAGCCAGAGTTCTAGTCAAGTGCCAGGCAAGTTTTTTGTACTTATTATGATGTTTTTTTCCTCAGTATCAGGTCTGTTGTTTTCTTAGGCCATCTTTGCTTCCTTTTTACCTCATATGATTGCAACCTGATTGCTGCATTTGTTTTTTTTTGAGAGCTTGAATCTATTCTTTGACCTGCATGAACTTTATGCTAAATAGTAAATGTAGAATTATTGATTCAACTTTCAACTGCTTGTTCTTTGACCCGAATTTTGCAAGCATCTAAGTAGTCATTGCACTGCAATATTTTACAGATTTACGCCCAACCATGACTCAAAGACAAACAACTCTTTTTGCTTTTCCTAGAATGACCAGATTGATCCCTCCTATTAATTGTCCCTTGGATTTGTGTAGGTCACCAAGGAGACTCTCTTTTCCCTTTGTGCCTAGTTAGCAATCCAAAATCAAAACTATAATTGAAATAAAGGTATAATAGCTTTTCTTTCTCTGCTTAATAACCCATCTGTTGGCAAATTTTCGATAAGTTGATAATCTTTTTTTGGGGGGGGGTTTCTTCTTCACGTACGTTCGATGTAGTGTCGTCTTTTCATATAGTATGTCAATGTCATAACTTCTTTATTCTTGATATTACATGACTATTAGATATCGACGTGGTGTCGTATATAGCCTTTCGACATAATACGTCGATCATCTGATTTGTAATGTAATATTTGAGTCAATTACTTGGGCCATGCATTTGCATGGTGCTTATCTTTCCGCATTGGATCATATTACTCGATTATATGTGCGGTTAAGTAAGTAAGTCTGCATTTCGACATTTGGTTGTAATATTCAACCTTTGATGTCGTTACAAGGACTCCTTCTCATTGTTTTGAAACTAGCTCGACACTTGGTCGTATCATTCGGCTGTATGTGTCGTCTCTCAACCTTAGAAGAGTAATAGAATTCAACACTTTGTCGTTTATTCGACTTTTGGTGTTGTTTCTTAGATATATAATTTATAAAATAAGTAGGCTTCAACACTAGGTCGTTTATTCGGCTTTCAGTGTTGTCGTAGCTTATTTTATAAAACAAATGTTTAAACTTCGACACATGGTCATTTATTTGGCTTTCAGTGTCGTTGTAGGTTATCAGTGTTGTATGATAGTTTCGGCTTCAACACTTGGTCGTTTATTCGACTTTTGATGTTGTTGTCCTCTTTGGAAATATTTTGTGTAGAATACAGGGGACCATTGCATAAATGCTAGTGTGTAGAGGTTGTAAACTTTCCAATAAATATACATCTGAGATTCATGCTCATACATCTAAGGTAACAATGCTAGAGCCAATGATATTTGTGTCTTTGATTAATGCCTATCCATGGGGTCTTTGAAAGCTGCTTATGTATAAGGATTCTAAGTTGAATCTTATCTTTAATCAATTGTGGGTCATCAACCATTGGATATTATTTGAAATACTCTTCCAATGTTGATTATCTAGTGTCTAACACACACTTCTCCACACACTCAAATGGTAGGCCCATGCAAGCATGATGCAAATTTCATAAGAATGGAGTTCGTTGTGTTCTTTATTGTAATTAACTTTGTGCTCATTGATTATTTAAAATATGAATATATTTTAGATTCTCTCTCAATACTTGGTTTTTTCATGCATGTTTTGCCAGAAATCCTTTTGTGAAAAGATGCAAGCAGAGCAAAGGAAAAATTGGCTCAAAGTCATTAGGCGGCATCTTTGTATAGGGATAAGTAAGATGATCAAGGAGCAAATAATAGACATAACTAGCAATGCAATACGGATAGAGTGTTTCTACAATGAGGTCATAGCCAACACAATGGGAGAGACGTTGCCCAAGAGTGAAATGAATGAAGGTGGAGTACGTCACATGATCAATAGCATCATAGGAAATATGAAGAAATGTGCAGAAGACTTGCGAGATGACGTCCCTCCTAATATTGACATGGAAAAATTAGGTTTTTGGGATTTGAAGTGGAAAGAGGAGAAGGGTAGAAGCAAGAGGGCAAAAGACATAGATTCACATTTCACTATTTCGAAGAGAGTGCGATATGAGCAATCAAAACATTCATGTGATCCAACTTCTGAGGCATGGTTGGCTATTGACGGTAGTCGCGGGGATGCTTCTCACAAAGCACATTCATTTAGGAATGGTGATTGTTCAATTGTGTTAGGTATCCCCCATGAGGCTATAGAGGAGGGTGAGAATCTTGGTGCTGGCTCATTTGGAGTATGCTTTAAAGTCACTTTTAATGGCATCTCTTTCTTTCCTCGAAGTATTACTTATGCGGCAAAGCGCTACAAAGGGAACATGTCTCACACCTTAAAGTCATTTGACAAAGAATATGGAATGCAAATCTTACATCCAGGTATTGTCAGATGCATAGGATTTACTAGAAGCTTGCCTTGGATCAACATTTTTCCATACTTCAATGGAGGGAGTATTGGAGACATGATGATGCAGCTACCCTTTGAGAAAGGGACTTTCAGAAAGCAAGTGTTATGCTTGAAAGGCAATGGAGTCACTAGGAGAGAACCAGATCCAATACTAAGTGATGTACAGCTTATGAGATTAAAGTCATTTGTGGAAGCTACCCCAGACATCATACACGCATTGGTTGATGCATTAGCAGCTGTACACCAAGAAGGCATTATACATTGTGATCTACACCCTTTCAATGTCATGCTAGATTTTACCAAGAATCATAGTCCACGGGTTGGCATCATTGATTGGGGATTGCTGCTTCGATACAGTGAATCAAGAGAAGCTGTTAATTTTGTGAAGCGTACTCCAGATATGGATGATGTGACTTATAAGATCAAGAAGAGTACAACAATAAGACAAAATCGACTCCGGCCTTGGCAAGCTCCAGAAATAATCGACCCTGAGAACACCAATGCTTACAGTAAAGAATCAGATGTGTTTGCCATGGGATACATGATTAAAGAGGTTATTAATTTTTATAAGGAGTGTAAGGAATACTACTTCAAAGAGGATTACACAAAACAGTCAGCATGGAGTGGCAAGTTGCGGCAGATTTATTTCAATGCAACTAACTATATGTTTGTGGAAAAACAAAATAGAATGACACTGGCTGAGATGAATAATCGACTAGCAAGATTTAACACTCAACCCCATGCATGTTTGCGGCCTGCAGTTGAGATGATGCCTCAGTTTTATTAATCCGATTTTATTATAAAGCTACTCTTGGACAATTATGTTTATAAACTATAATGTTACTCTTTCAATGCATTTTGAATACTAGTATATGCATCTATACTATTTGAATTCAATAAAGTACTATAATCTATATATTTTTTAAATTCTCAAATTTTTATCTTCATGCTGTAACTTCTTGCATTTTGAATACTAGTATATGTGTTTATAGTATTTGAATTTAATAAAGTGTAAAGTGTCTTAGAATGTATTTTTATTTTTTTTCAAAATTTTATATTTTTGTATTAGAATTGTGTATTAATTTGGGAAGAGTTTGTGTTTATTATGATTAAACTCAAACCCATGAGTCATGCATACAAATTTTTATTATAATGATTAAATTTAAACTCACCAGTTATGCACAAATTGGCAATCTAAATTTTGCAGGTCATGCACACACAGGTGGAGGGGGGTTATAATTAAGGTTCTCATTTTATTTTGAAGTACATCGGTCTCCTATCATGGCATCTTTTTTCAGGATTCAAGTGATTGACTATGATAATAAGGAGGAATTAGGTGTTGTTAGGGTGACAAGAGACACAGGTCATCCCACATTCTCTCATGTTCGTGAACAAATTGAAGGTGATGAGCTTCTATTGGAACCCTTTGAGTTTGTTGAGGACGAATATATAATAACCAAATGGCAAGAGGAACGATGGACAATCAATGATCAACTCTTAGTGCACATCAAGAGAAGTCTATGCCGCATAGAGGAAACTCCTTATCCATGTAAAAGACATTGCACTCAACTAGCTGATGACATAAATCTTGATGCCCAAGTGCACATGTCTTCAAAGCTTTCTAGTAGATTACTAAGCCCAACTATTCTTGAATGTTGGCAACGTGAATCTGATAGAGTTAGATCAAAGCTAAGGGAAATGGTAGTGTCAAGGGATGATAAGTTTGAGTTGCATTCTGAGGACTTCAATGGGGTGCCCCATGTGCGAATTTGGTGTCATGAGTGTAATGAACTTTATGGTAAAGGATTGATAGAAGGCAAGCATGCAACATACAATTGCTTCTCTAACTTCATGAGATTTCACATATTGGAAAGTAAAAAGCATGAGCTCAAGTATAAAGATAGACTCACAAGGGTTCGCCAAGGAGTATACTACTCTAAGGAAGATATACCTCTTGCTACATCAAATGAGAACCTATTTGGAATAGGTTCCGATTGTGCCGTATTCTTTCATGAAGAACACGAAACAAGGAAAAGCAAAAGGAAATGCAATCCAAGATCTTTGCAAAAAAAGAAAACACAAGCTATATGGTACCTTGGACGAGTTCAAAAAATGAGGAGAAAGGTTGGTGGGGGGTATGTGGAATATAAAAGAGGGTTCAACCTTTCAGATAGACCTTTTGGAGTAGAAGTCCAGCTTGGGTGGTATCAAAAGGCAAAAGGTTCAAGATGCTTCACATATGACCTTACAGACCTTGACATGATAAATATTGAGTGTAATTGCATTGGCAAACCTCACCTATGAATGTAATAGCAATAAGTATACTTTAGATGAGAATGATTGGAATGTATTCAATGACTTTGTAAAGGGGCATTAAACGCACTTGGTAGGGGCTTCTTTGTTATCTTTCTAATATGATAAAAGCTTTATTACGATTACTACTATGCGCTGAGTTTAGTTTGATTTCTCTTGATGGATTTTTTAAATTATTTTTTTGCAGGACCTTGAATCACACAAGTGGATGATTTGCAACCGCCTCGGTACTTTTGTTTATATGAATGCCATTAAGCAAGTTTAAAAATGCTATTTTGGCATCGGGTACAACAAGATGTTGTATGAATGTAGCCTCTATGGTTTTAATACCATGGCTTCATGGTTTGATATGACTTAGTGGATGTTTGTATTTGGCAAGAAATAAATATTATATATCGTCATTTATTGCTTTGTAAAATTGGCCAATCTATATTCCCTTCTCTTAGCTAAAACACCCATACATATGGTTTTGTAAAAAATTGAAAGATATAAAGCATTTATAAAAGCTCCCAATCTTTCATGTAGTATTTTTATAAAGGTTGTTTCTTGAGCTCTTTACGTGTTTCAAGTGGCTTTGCACAATTCTTTGCTCTTGGTGTACGGCACACATGATTTGTCTTGTTTGATATTTGTTCCTCTTAATTTTTGCACATATGTCTTTATTCTTTGTTTCTCTTGCCTTATGGCATCATCAGGACACAAACCCATCTTAAACTTATGCATTGCCCATTATTGCAGTCAGTACCTCAATTTTTTGTGTGTAGATTCAAATAATGCAGGTGATGTAGAGATCTTGCAGTTTAAATATCTCATCCTACCTAAAGGGACTCCAAAAGTAGTAGTGTATGACTCACATAAGGACTTTTAAAATTCCTCTAGGAAAATAAATATACTTACAGAAGGGGATTTATAAAATTTCCCAAAATTTACAGAGGGGATACCAGGAAATACTACAAATAGGTTACATAGGGATTTAGAAAAGAACCCTTGCACGCACGTGATATAGACATATTACACTAAGTGACCCCCCCGAGCTTCTTTTGGTCCATCTTATCATGGATAATGCACAAGTATGTCTGAGGATACATTTCAGAAAATCTGCGCCAAGTGTAGTACACATTTCTACAACTTTTTTGTTGTAACATGTGTTTTCTTCTATCTTCCATCAACTTATTACGTTCATTTTGGCATTTTGTCGCTGCAAGTTGAGCCTTGATTGCACTACATAAACCACACTTAGAGAATTCACTTGTTTTTGACAAAGTTACATGCTTGAATTCAGAGTTACATATGCGGTTGAATGTGGAAGTTGACATCTCCTTACAACCCAAACTATGCTTTAATTGCATGTTAACTTCATAGAGAATATCAACCTGCTTGTATACATCTGGTATCACCAATTGTGTTTCCCTTGATCCATCTTGAAGTGTTCTACTTTTGTGTGGCATACGCTCAGAATTGTTATCCACAAAATCTTGGATTATGGCTCTACCCAGTTCTGTGTGGTCCCAACCTCTCCGCACGATTCCTTTATTACCATGTATGCACCTTCGTATACCAATTTCAAATTGCTCCCTGTATCGATAAAATGTTGTTTTTGGAATACCATGCATTTCATACCATGCTCTACAACAAACTTGAATACCATTCAATGAAAAGACATATTTGAACTGCCCATTGTCATCTTTTCGACAAGCAACCCCAAGAGTGTCATATACATAATTGGTGCGAGCCTCCAAACTTTGGCCCCAATACTCTATGCGTAATTTGGATATCATTTGATGATCGGCAAATTGACAACAATTTTGTTTACAACAATCAATCATAGATACTTTTATGACTGCATCCCTTGTGAGTCTAGATGATGCTAATGGCATGCCATGTTTTTTAGCTTTTCTCTTTATCATGCAGTAACGCCTCTTTTTTGTGGATTTTTCCATTGGGTCCTCATCTTCCATGTGCTTTTTCCCAAAACCACTTGAAGAATTCATGGTGTCATCGATTCTTAATGAAGTTCCATCTAAAAAGGTTATTTGTGCAATGGGCCATTTTATTAAGTGGATGGTATCGATGCCTGATACATCACTATGATACTTTTCAATTCCCACACCTAGATTACCTTCACCAAGCATCTCAAAATTTATAGGTTCAAATGGGTAGACATACAAAACAACACCCTCTGCAATGCTCTTGGTTTTCTGCTCATCCCATATTAAGACTTTCTTGTCCTTCCATGATTCTCGAATGGAAAACTCATCATATTCACATAGAGGTTCGACGTCAATGGTATCTGATGTTATATCATTCATTGGTACAATAGCTCCATTGACATTGTCCACACAACTCATTGATCGTGCTTTCCAACGAACAACACTACCCAAAGCCTCATAGACTAAGAATGCATCCATTGTAGGAAATGGAAGAAGTGCACTTTCATCCATACAAATATCGATCGCCACCGATACATTGTTTTCTCCCAAGGGCACACCTTGGCACATGTCATCATGTGATGTAGAGAATATTGTCCCAATGGCAACAATCTTTCCACTGACAAGCAAGTTGACTTTAACCCCCACTTTCAATGTGGCACCTGCATAGTACATAGCATTTGTTATAGTTCAATATTGATATCTGATGGTGTGACTTAGGATGAAAATGCTTTACAAGATTTCATTGCAAGACCAAATCTTCCTAATCCTTGGTGCTTTGAATTTTAGGCAGCAAAATTTGGCTACATGGCCAAATCTTCACAAACCATGGTGCTTTGAAAGGGAGATAGCAAGATTTGTCCACACAAACAAATCTCCCGAGATGCTGGTGCTTTCAAGAAGCCATCAAGATTTATCCACACATCCAAATCTACTTAGACCTTGGTGCTTTGAAAGAAGCCCACAAGATTTGGCCACATGGTCAAATCTCCCCAGACCCTGGTGCTTTGAAAGGAGCCAACAAGATTTGGCCACATGGCCAAATCTCCTAAGACAGTAGTGCTTTGAAAGAAGCAATAAGATTTGGCCACATGGCCAAATCTCCTAAGACAGTAGTGCTTTGAAAGAAGCAATAAGATTTGGCCACACGGCCAAATCTGCTCAGACCTTGGTGCTTTCAAAGAAGCTAGCAAGATTTGGATGCACGGCCAAATCCTTCGAGACCTTGGTTTCAAAGCACTGAGAAGATTTGTTTGTGGCGTTCTTTGAAACTTGGGGAGATTTGGTCGTGTGGCCAAATCTTGTAGGCTTCTTTCAAAGCACTAGGGTATGGAGAGTTTTGGCCGTGCAACCTCCTCTTGCATGCTTCTTTCAAATCACCAGGTTCTTTCAAAGCATTAGGGTTTGGGAAGATTTTGCCGTGCTGCCAAATGTTGCTAGCTTCTTTGAAATCACTAGGAAGATTTGGCCACATGGCCAAATCTTCTTTCAAATCACTAGGAAGATTTGGCCACATGGATAAATCTTCAAACGTTAAAGTTAAAAATTAAAAATCCAGATTTTAAAATTTAAAATTTAAAGTTCAAAATTCAAAATTCAAAATTTAAAATAAAAAATTCAAATTTCAAGTTTCAAGTTTCAAATTTTGAAATTCAAATCTAGAGATCCTACTTTCAAAAAAATCGTACATGCTTTTCATGATTCATGCTATTACACTTTAAAATCATACTATTACTTTAAAAGCAAACTAGAAAATCTAAAACTATTAAAAAACCAAAACTTTAAAAGGCAAAGCTAAACAAACCTTTTAAACCAAGCATAAAAAGTAAACCTATGAGAAGGAATTGAATTTGTCTTCATGGGGGATCAAGTGCTAGGCTCACCTTGTTCTCTCCCTTCCTAGATCTCCAATGTGTACGTAGGGTGGTTTGAGAGCTTTAGGACAACGTCTTAGATGGGGTAGTTCTTGGAAAACACTCCTCCCCTCTTGCTTAGCTAATTGCAAGCAAAAAAGTTCAAAACTATGTCAAAATGAGAGGTCTCGGGAGGCTCCCCATCCCAGTTTGTTCCTAACAATGTGTACTTAACTATGTAGGTTTTAAACTTCCATTACCAATTCAACTCTCCATAGATTCCACACACAATAGTTGGATTAGAAAGAGGTCTTTTTTTTTTTTTTTTTTTTTTTTGCTGTGGTTCAAGCACCAGGGTGGTAGCGGAGAAGGGGCAAAGAAAGGAAAGCTAACTATAGTTGATGTACCACAAGAAGGAACACCTCCAGAGGGTATGCTAGCAGTTGTGGAAAGAAGCAGTGGTAGTGAATTGGAGCGAAGTGGAAAGGTCATAGGAAAAAAAGGGCAAAAGAAACCATCAGGCTTGGTGGAATATGAAAAATACTACCCATTCGGGTTGCATGCAACATTTTCAATTCCAGTTACAAGATGTCAAAAAGCTCCTCCAAGCTATGTATATAGAGGGTTGAACAAAGAGCATGTGGAGAAGCTTGCTGCAGACTTCGGTTATAACTCTAGGCCTCCTGCTGCTGTAGCGGATTTAATGCCTTTCATCCTGAAACAAAGCAGCCCCTGGAAAGGGTAGATAAAAAGGATTTAACCAAGTGCCACTACTGGATACTATCTGGACAACATTCAATATATGCTACTAAAATATTCACATCTAATGATGATAACAGCACGGCCCAAAGAAAGAACTACTACCGCACCCGCCAGGCGAGGATTGTAGTGAATTGTCCCGCACGCTTTTGTGTGGAGATATCAAAGATGGCAAACCTGGAGTCTCAAAATATCTTGAGACAATCTCCATACATTGATATACTTAAGCAGGTGAGGGGACAATGGATTCTCTTTAACAGACCCAAGAAAGCACAACAAGGGCTTGCAAAAGGACATCCAGATCGTGAGAATTGGGATGTAAGTACACATTTTAATTATGAATCATTTTTTACAAGTCGGTTTTCGTAATTATTGCATTCTAATGGATTCATATATTTTGCAGGCTTTCATTGACACTGGCAAGGTAACATTGGGCAATAGCTTTGCCACGAAGGATGTACATATGATAATCACAAGCGATGCCATTTATGATGGTTGGATCTCCATCCTTGAGGATTACATTGCAGGCAAATATTCACAAGATGGAAAATGCCGTAGGCAACCCACTGTCTCAATGTTTAGATGCCTGCGTGGATTAAGTGATGATCAAATTGGTCAAATTCAAAATGACATTAAAGAAGGTAGAGTAGTCATAGCTAAAAGAAAGACTGATGCCATGATTCTTGATATTGAAGGACGAGCTATGCAGATCAAGAGAGATGCTGCACTACAAGAAGAACTTTATATGTTTATATCCGCAGAACGGCCTTCTTTAATGTTAAAAAATTGGGATGAGTGCAGATTACATTTTAAAATTACTCCAGAATTGTATCATCGGATTCGTGGTTGCTCTGACTCATGGTTAAAAGTGAAGCTTCAACAGGGCAAGGAAACTCCACCATTGCCTGATGCTGCAAAGGAAACTCCACCATTGCCTGATGCTGAGGTGGATTATGGGACAAAGTGAAGGTGCAAGTCATGGACCGAATTCCACCCGGCCTTGGAGGTTCTACACAGTTGGTTCAAACATGGAGGGAATGGAATTTATACATAATGTGTACCAAGAGCCAATGGCAATAGGGGTTGCCTTTTTGGATGTAATGTATGGACCAAGCAGAAGTAGAAATTGGAATGAGGATCGCTTTGAGTGTTTGTTGAAAAGCTTGATGACAATCGCTTCTCCCCCAGTGCAATTCCTTCTTGTGGTTTTCTTGACCATGGATCATGTATCATGTTTGAAGAATGCCTTAAATAAGACATGCGGACAATATAAAATACACTTCGGTTGCCTTAATTTTGAAACTACAGATATATTTGTCACTGGATCTATGGATGGCTTAATTGCCTGTGTATTGGTAAGCAAGGAAAAGCATTTCAACGATATTGAGCGCTATACCAATGCACAATGTAAGCCATCAATATATGTTGCAGATGAAAAATATGAAAAATCAAGTGGTGCAGAAGAATCAAGTGATGAGGATGATGATGATGAATTTGACATTGAATTGTCCTTGAAAAGAAAATGTTCAAGTATCATGAAAGACATGATCATGGGTTTCTGTCGAGAAGATGAGTATGTATTGGACTTGTTCTCTGAGGGGCTTGCTGCAATAGAGTCTCTTTCTTGTAAGAGGCATGTTGTTTCAGTTGTTGAGACTTATGAGGAGTTGGCAAAGGTTGAAAGTATATGTTGCACGTATGCTTACAGTAATCATGAAATTCGACAATGGGCTGGCTTGCAAGAACCAATATTGGCAATAGAGGGGGTGCCAAAAGAAGATGATACAATTGAAGGTGGAGGGGATAAAGAAATTGATACCATACCAGGACAAAAAGAGCTTCAACCCTTCAATGAAGAGCAGCGTGAGCATTTACAAAAACACGCTTCAAAGTTTTGGGAAACAGAAGAGGAAGCAACAGGTCCTTGAAATTGTCCTTTTATATGGTGTTCGTGTTTTCCATATGTTATCTTGCTATATTCTCCATATGATGTATTAATTTTGTTCCAAAGATCTTTTAATATTTCTTGGAAATTTCTTCTATCTCATTGCCATAGTTCAAACATTCATATGTATTCTTTAATATGTTTAATTTTCTATATTTCATGAAAAGATGTGTTTGCATGTTGTAATACCTTCGGAGTGTGATACACATCCAAATTTATTTATGAGTTCATAAATGTTAAAAAGTGTGTTGAGTCTTGATCGTGATGAATGAATTAGTGTAAATTGTTGTTTCTATCCTTATTCACTTCATATGAATGCTTAAATATGTTTTGGCCGCTTGGCCAAATATTTTCTTAGTGGGAACACTAGTTGGGCAATGCTAGATAATGTTGGACTCCACTCTATCTATTACGCAAAGGTTTTTGGCATTGTAAGGATATGTAGTTTTGGGGATTAAAATAACTTGAAAGGGTATAGATTCAACAACTTTAGGGGGTATACTAAGCATATGAACATGAATGCTTTCTTTTTTTTAGTATTCCAATTTTGTTTTGAAAAAGAAAAACATGAATGCTTTCACACAAACAAACTGCATTGAGAGCACACAACCTAAAGTTTGACAATTTGGTTTTCCATCTCAATCTTCAGTTTGTTTCTACTTATGAATTTCATTTCCTTGTTTATCAACAGATATTGGCCATCTCAATTTCACATCGCTAGAAGCATTGCCTGTACATGTGACACCTGATCCAATGATTCATTATGTGCCTAATTTGAACATTAGCATGCAAGTTCCAAGCTCAACATGGTTGCTTGAAAATGTTGAGGATGCAATGTCTGCAATCAATGTTCCATTGACAAATGTGAATGCAAGCTTAGAAGGTAAAGGAGAAGATGCAATGTCATTGTATGAAGCCAAGGTGCAGGAAGAAATCTTAGAAGGGAAAGGAGAAGACATAATGTCACCCTCAGAAATAATGTCAAAAGAGGTGATAACAAAAATAAGACTAGCAGTGATAATAGATTTGAAAGGGTTATTGCTCGAGCATTGTTTTTCAAAGTCAAATAAACATATGAGCTTGCACAATGGGAAGCATTGGCTTGTTCTCCGTCCTGGGTGTTTAGAGTTTCTACAATGGTTGCTCGATCAATACCATGTTGGCATTTGGTCCACTGGAGGAGAAAAGGGCATGGTGCAACACATGCTGGACACTTTGGAGCATCATGTTAACAGAAAGTTACATTTCTTCATGGTTTGGGGTGCGATGGCATGCCACAAGCATACAAAGAGTAGAATCATTCGACCAGATAGGATGAATGTGGAAGCGGAGTTTAAACCATTAATGAGAGTGTGGTGTTGTTTTAAAGAGGAATGCAAACCAGCAAGAACAGTGTTCATTGATGTTTCGCCTTACACGGGTTGTGTTAATCCGGCAGAAAATTGCATTTTTCCTACAAAATTTGATATAGATTGTGGTGATTCTATTTTGCTTCATGAGTTATTACCGTACCTACAGATGCTAGATGATGCAGTAGATGTGCGCAGTGCCATCTCTTCTAACAGATTTGGTCAAGATCCGATTGTCGAAGGGCATGATATGTTCTATTATTTTCAACCAGTGATCCTTGAATTCAAAGAAAAAAACAAAGAAGTTCTCGAAAGGATGAATGTCGAATCTCATATGTCTACTCATAGTTCAAAAAAAGACACAGAGAAAGGTATTACTTCACGTATAACCAAAACTAGAGTGAGAGGGACTTGTCCTACTACAAGAAGTATGGTGCATGCTCAACATGTTATATTGAATGAAGAGGAAGAATGCATGCTAGGAAAAATTTCCAAAATGGGGCCATTGAAAGATAGTGAGGCAAAACGCTTTGCTATGGTTCTTGGATGCAAGGAAAGGGGAATCACTGCCGATGCTGCAAGGGCATTCTTAGCCAACCCTTAGGGAATGTGAGTGATCTTGTTAATTAGACAACCCTTAGGGAATGTGAGTGATCTTGTTAATTAGAGTTGCAAACACAAATGCTCAACTAAAACATTTGTACCTACATTCTGATTTATATTTGGACACTATTTGGTTAGATTCGATTTGCAAAACATTATGTTTCAATTTGTTTTGTGAAAGAATTAATAGACATTGAGTTAGTACCTTGTTCAAAAAATGCTATGTGCTTTATGATGTGAGTTTGTATTCCTCCACTAAAAGAATGATTCTTTGATTTTAAACATATGATAGGTGTTGCAGATTGTCCTGAAAAGTTGAAGAGCTATCTTATTACAAATTTTGATCCTGCATCCAATGGCTTATGGAAACATAAATTGCCCATACCCATTGAGCACGTGTTCGAAATGAATGGCATCCATTATGAAGTAAAGAAATCAACAATACCTGGGGCAGGATATGGTCTTTTTGTACATACGAGCATCAAGAAAAAACAAGATTTGATGGTATATAATGGTCCAAAGTATGATTATGATACTTGGAGATCTCTCCTCAAGTTTTTCCCAAGGATGAAGACTTATGGAATGTTTGAAGATCCATTCATTGAGCCATTGACAGATGTGAAATGTATTGTGGGAGATGTATTGTATGGAAACATTGCTGGATATATAAATAGCTCAATGTATTATAAAGAAAGAACAAATGTTATATTTGTATACATCCCTAAACTACCACCTTGGGCTCAAAAGTCGCAAGGAAATTTGAGTGCCCATGGCTACATTACTGTGCAAACCATAAAGGATATCTCCTTCGGAGATTAGCTACTTTGTGAGTATGAATACTAGTATGGAATTGTTAATGATTATGTTAAATGATGTGGTGCAAAATTGGCTATTATGTGTCAATGGTTTTGATTATATTTAGTACAAGAAAGCAATTTAAAAAAAGGTTTTTATCAAGACCATGTCTCTGAGTTTCATGAGCTCTATTGTGATGGAGAGTTTCATGAGCTCTATTGTGATGGAACGGTGTTTTTGAACACCACATTTATATGATGGATGTCAAAGCTCTACCATAATCCTATTGCATATGTCAATACTGCAATTTATCAACATAGAAACATATGAATTTGACATTAATTTGATACATCTAATATACCAAATAAAAATTGACGGTTGTTGCAAGTTTAATTTTGTTTTTGAAGACCACATTTATATGATGGATGTCAAAGATCTATAACAATCCTATTGCATATATCAATACTCCAATTTAATTTACTCCAATGAATCTTCCTAATGCAACATCTATAAATAGGCTTTTGTTTGTGGTTTCGATGCATACGAAACAACAAACATCTTTCTTTCACTAGCAAATCAACAAATGTTTTGGCCATGGAGCCATGTTCACATCTATTAAGGCCTTTTTCCATAGCAACAATCTGAAGATTTTTGCTTGGGTTTCTAGGAATTGGGAAAGTATTGTGCATGGTCTAGTCTCCCCCAACATAATTGAAACTTGGGTCCTCAATGGAGCTAATGTTTCAATAAAAAACACCAAATTTTACTTTTGAAGTGACTATATTTTATTTCGTGGGAATTGGGATTTTCCCAAATTCTCTAATATAGTGTTAAGTAAGCTTTAAAGTCTATTTTGCAAACATGGTGAATTATGCTAGTGGGTCAATTACTCGATTGCTTTTCCTCATTTATGGTCTTCACGTACAGGGTATTGTGTAAAATGCTTCCAAGGGAGAATAAATTACCGACCTCAAGAGATATGGCAAGGCAACATGTGACCTCTCTTGGAGATTAGATTACAAGCGCATCCATGCATGCGTCAATGATTGCGTTTTGTTTCGTGGACTACATAAGGATGCAAGAGAGTGCCCTACTTGTGGAGAGGCAAGATATAGAGTACATCTCAAAGCTTTGGACGTGCCTCGTAAGGTTCTACGACATTTTCCATAATTTCTCGCATCCAACATATGTTCAAGTGCAAATCCATTGCAGAGCTCATGTCATGGCATTCCTCCCATCGGTCAACCAATGGCAAGTGGAGAACTCTCACAGACGCTCCTGCATGGAAGCATATTGAAAACACATGGCCAAGCTTCAAGGAAGAACCTAGGAGCTTGAAACTTGGATTGGGTATGGATGGTGTGAACCCATTTGGTCTCAAAAGCACCTCTTATAGTGTATGGCCAGTGATATTGGTGAATTATAATCTTCCACTCTCTATGGCTATTAAGAAAGGACATGTTATGCTGTCCCTTCTAATTCTAGGGAAACATAAAGTCAAAAATCTTGATGTTTATTTGGAGCCTTTGATTGATGAGCTAGAGATACTTTGGAGAGGTATCGAGGTGCATGATGTGAGCAGGCCTCCCTCATCACGAGACTTCAACTACAAAGCAGTCTTGATGTGGACGATGCATGACTTCCCAGGCTCTGGCGAGTGTTCAGGTAAGCATTACACTTCTAATTATGAATAGGCAAAGAATGTGGCACCCTAAACCCACCTTCAACTCTTAATTGCATCTATTATTCAGGTCTCACTACATCAAGTTACTTTCATGTCCTGTTTGTGGTCCTTCGCTAGTTGCCTCATGGGTAGATGCATTGAATAAGGTCATCTATGAGAATCACCATCGATTTCTCCCACCTAATCATCCTAGATATGTTGCCCCTTGGAATGAAGTCCTCCCACAATCACTCATTGCGGGAGATTGGATGAGAATTTAGGATGGTTCCATGACTCCACTTGGCATGAGCCGTTAAGGGTTTGTAACTATTGTGTGCTATATTGGCTGGAAATAAAGATTGCTTGCTAACACTAGCTTTTGTTTAGATGCTCCATCTTTTATTGTTTACCATATTGGTCCCACCTCAAGATCAATCACCTACTTGATCCCATGCATATCTTCAAGAATGTGGCATCTACCATTTGGGAGCATTTGAATGGGACACGAGATTCCGTGGGCATAAGGGAGGATCTACGTACCACAGGGAGGATGCATGAAGCTTGGCCACAAGAGAGACCAAATGGGCGTGTTTTTTTACCTCGTGCACCATGGATGTTATCAAAGCTAGAGATGACGGCAGTGAAGCGCGCTATTACTACAATTCATACTCCCACTGGATGCATGAGGTGTTTGAAGGGGGCCTTTACAAAGAGCAAGAAAAGAGGTGCAGAGTAGTTATATGGCTTGAAATCTCATGATTAGCACAAGATGCTCCAAGTAAGTATTTTATGTGCATAATATCTTTTTCCTTTCAAATTTGTGAGTGAATAATTATAAGCAACTAATCAACCACCTCCTCGTGGGTTCAGTTCATACTACCTACTAGCATTTCTCGTAGTGCATCGAAGGACATGAAAGATTGTATTTACAAAATGGGCAAGCTTGTGAGGTACTTTACATGATACAAAATATGATGCGTATCAATGCTCCATGCAAGGTGTTCACATTGCTAGTATGGTGTACTTTTTCATCTTCTAGGTATGTGAGCTCAAAGGAAATAGATCCCACCATGCTTGAGAATGCTCGAGTTATGTCAGTGGAGGTGGTTTGTTTAGTGGAGGAGACATTTCCACGTTCTATTCTCACAAGCCAACTACATCTTATAGTGCATTTGGTGGATGAGATTGCTATATGCGGTACTATACATGCACGATGGTTGTTCTTCCTCGAGCACTTCATGAAGACCTTGAAGGGCTTCATGAGACAAAATGCAAGACCCGAAGGTAGCATGGCTGAGGGTTGGTTGGTACAAGAGTCACTTGTATATATTTCTGAGTTTCTTGTTGATGTGGATAGCTCTCTCCCACGACTATGGAGAGATGATGAAGACCTAAGGATGAGGAGAGATGATGGAGACCTAAGGATGACCTCTATTGTGCCTCAAGGGAAAGGACGAAACAAAGTAATAGACATGGTGTTGCATAATAGTATCAACCTCTATTGCGTGCTTAATAGTGATGTGATGAAAAGATGGGTGACAAGATACAAGGATGCAAAGGCAAGAAGACAAGAAGAAAGGGCCCTCTTTCATACACACCATGGATCTCGTATGCCATACCCTCAGTATCTAAGAGCACTTCCAAAGGATATTCATGTGGATTGGCTAATTGATAAAATAGAAAAAGCAAAGAAAGACAAGGGGATGCATATCACAATGGAAGAATGGGAGTATGCTACGGGATGCATGAGCAAGGTCGGTATATAGAATGTTATGCATAAGTTAGGAGCTGTCAATAATTTAGATTGCTTATTTAATTGATTTTTTCTTGGTGTAGTGCACTATGTTCAATGCTATATGGTGTGAGGGCAAGCATTTTCGAACACAACGGATTGATGATAAGAGCAACACACAAGATTGTGGCATCATTGCTAGCCATGGATGATTATTGTGGCATAATCCAAGATATTATTAAGCTTGACTTTCAACGCTTCTTTGTGTATATTTTGGATGTAAAGTGGTTTAAGGACATGGTGGAAAGAGGCCCTAATGCAACAATCAAATGCCATGCAAGTGGCTTTGTAACTATTGACTCCACAAAGTTTTGGCAAAGTAGGAAGGACACACTAGTACTACCGCAACAATGTGAATAGGTACTGTGCACACATATAAAAATACTCTTTTAAATATTTGATACCTTCGATGCAAGGAAAATAAGACGATTGTATTTGTGTTTGAATTAGGTTGTCTATCAACCAATGGTGGATAATAATAGATGGTGGCATGTCATACCTATTATGCCACGTTCCAAAGTGATGTATAGTACATTTACTAATATGGAGCATATGGAGGATTATCATGGCCATGGAGGTGATGATGACCATGATATGAGAGAGGAGGATCATCATGAGATAGGAGATATAGATATTGAGGCCATTACCCGTAAGGACGAGCCTACCATTGGTGATGCTAATTTCAATGAGCACATGAGTAGCACAAGTAGTAGTGGGTTGAATGTATTTGTAGATCTAAACACTTGTTTGGATTTTGAAGTAGATAGTTTGGCAAGGGTTGATCTCATTGAGGATGAGATTCAACCATAGCCCATCATTGATATTGGCAAATTTATTTTACATATTGTCTCATTCTCCTCACCTCAATTAATTTTTGTATATGTGGGCTTGCAAAAAAGCATTGATGTTTTTGTTAAAATTATGTGCTTTGGTAATCATGGGCAATGTCTGGAAAGCAATGATGTACACCAAAATCTCACTTTCTGTATTCTCTATTTAGCATCTAAATACGCGTCTAATTCTTAGTGTAGATGTGCAAATAGACACGCTAATACATGCACAAATAGATGCGATGTTAGATGGGCCCGTATTTTCTCAGTGTAGATGCGCTAATAGACGTGTTAATACACGCGCAAATAGACGAGCTATTAGACGCGCTATTAGACGTGCCCATAATTTCTCTATTCAAGCAACGCCTATAGACATGCCCTGCAAATAGACACGCTAATACATGCGCAAATAGATGCGATGTTAGATGGGCCCATATTTTCTCAGTGTAGATGCGCTAATAGACGTGTTAATACACGCGCAAATAGACGAGCTATTAGACACGCTATTAGACGTGCCCATAATTTCTCTATTCAAGCAATGCCTATAGACATGCCCACTATTTTGTGCATCTATCAAGCATGTCCATAGTTGCTTTGTGTTGTTGTGGTAGTCGAGACTGTATGCATGAATTTGAATTCTTTCTTAAGGGATTGCATCACATCATTAAGGAAATGTGTACCCTGGTAACTGACAAGCTGTAAAGGGCATCCATATCATGATATTCTCAAAAATAAAATTAGTGGTCCTTCGAGCCGAGCCTTTAGCTTCCACCCACTTAGTAGCATGGTCAATGGCTATAATGATGTATTTATTCTAAATGAACTGGCTGGCTTGAATGGACCAAAAAATTCCAAAACCCATATCTGAAAAGCTTCCCATGGATGAGTGGGCCGCAAGGGTATATACTGAGTAGGCAATAGTTGTCAAGTATGCTTGCAGATGTAACATTGTGTGCACTTAGGTTGAGAATATTTGAATAAGGGTTCAACTTCTCTACACAAGCCACAGCCTCCTTCATCATCACGTAGCACCTAGAGATCATCTACTCCAAGCTCGCAACATCGAGATCCCACAGCCAACTAAGAAGCTCTCCAACTCCCTGCCAGTCGCCTTCAAGTAGGATCTAGAGTCCCTCTCTCTTTACTGTCAACCCACGATGGCCTTCACACAATGGTTTTTGCCTCCAGCTCACATGCAACATCTGCTATAACATGAGCCTCCCCCTCACCATCGCCAGTTTACCCTTTCAACTCTTCAAGAAGCCCCTCGTCAACTATAACCCAAATGATCCTTCCAGTAAGCTCCCTTTGTTTATCAACAAGACTGTCATTCAAGAATGCCTTGTTTGTTGGATGCTTCTTCTTCAGGAGTTTAACTTTAAAATCATTCATAAAATGGGAAAGAGCCCACTAGGAGCTGACTTTTTTTCTTTGTTACCAGGCACCAAAGGATACACAAGGAGTTTCTATGAAGCTGCCAGATGTTGAACTCTTTGCAATAGATGTAGAGCTGAACACAAAAGGATTATCGAGTAGATAATGCCTTACTTTCTCCACACTGAATACCATTCCCAAAGCTTATCACTCGGTAGTGCTGAATTGGACTCGGTAGATGTCAATATCTGGCTGGCATAATATATTGGTGGATAGTCCAGCCGACCATTCGACTGAGCCAAAATAATGTCCAAGGCATATCCAGAATCATCTGCATGCACACAAAAGACGACATCCCACCTTAATTGCCTTAGAATAGAAGTAGCCATTGTTTGGCTCTTCAACTCATGGAAAACCATAGTCAACTCAGCATTCCACTCAAACTTGGCATCTTTCTTTTTCAACTCATACAAAGGCACTACAATTTTGGCAAAGTCTTTGATGAACCTACAATAGAAGTTGATAAACTGCACAAAGGAATGCAATTGAGTTAGATTTTGAGACTCATGCATCTGTTGTATAGCTTTGAGCTTACCTGGCTCAGTTCTTCTTCCATATTTAGAAATGATTTGATCGAGTAGTATCCCACCAACTCGAATACAAAATATGCTCTTACATGGATTCAATGTGATTCCCACTTGTCTACATCTCAGAAAGACCTTTTCTAGGTTTCCAAGATGATCTATGTCTAAACAATAAAACAGAAGTCATCTAAGTAAATGGCAATGAACTCAATGAGATAGTCTCAAAAAGTTTGGACCATAAACTTATGAAAAGTTGAAGGGGCATTTCTCAATCCAAAAGGTCTAACTAGGGTTGCATAAGCATCCCATTCTATGATAAAGATAGTCTTGGACTTATCTTCTAGAGCCACTATGATTTGGTTATAGCCACTGTAACCATCCATAAATGAGTACACCTCATGTCCTGCAACTTGATCCAAGGTTCATCATAGTAAGGGTATAGGAAACGGAGTGTCTGGGCATTTAACTTCTTGTAGTCCTCATAGACTCAGAGTTTGCTATTTTTCTTAGGAACAACCGCAATAGAAAAGAGCCAATCACCACAATCAATGGCATAGATAAACCCAGCATGCAGGAGTTGATATGAATCAGCTTTTACCTGTTTGGTATTGTTAGGATTCAATTATGTACCTATGTTGTCAAACGGCTTAGCATCTAGCACCAAAGGTATCTTGGTTGACACAACTCAAGAGGAACTCCCCATAAGTCTGTGTAACTCCATGCAAACACATCCTTATAATGGACAAAAAAAATCTTGTATCATTTTGAGTTGCTTGGAAGAAAGATTGGTACTTACCACAAGGTGGTCTTCTGTTCCGAGTTTTAGTTATTGTGTTGACTCTACAACCAGCTATTCAGTACCGAGGCTAGTGATAGTTCACTGGCATCACAGCAATCTCTCATTCCCCTTCAATATCTTCAGTGAAGTTACTCGAAAAGAGATCCTTTTGCTTGGCAATCTGCTCATCCTTCAACTTCTTTTGATGTTTGCAGCCACTTGAGAAAATGTCAACCTGACCCATAGGTAAGATATGTAGCTCCATTAATTGTGACTCAACATCCTAAGGAAATGGATCTATGACCTCCAGATTCTTTGATCAACAACAACTCAAGACCTTGTGAGGGTCGGTCAGTATACATACATCTTGACATGTCTTGATGATCATCTCTTCTAAACCCCAATCATGGAGTACTTTTGCACTCTTTATCCAAGGTTGTCCCAATAATATTGGATAGGCATGTTGTTCCATGGCAATAACAATGAAGCTAACTATACTAGATGCTGCTATAGAAATAACCACATCCTATATCATATCTTTGGGGTCAACAAGTTGTTGATTTGCCATACGCACTCAAAAAGTTGATGGCTTATATGAATTGAACTTCAATCTCTAAGCAATCTCTTTAGAAATGATGTTCACTCCCAAACCACCATCCACTATTACTCCCGGTATGGTTTGTTTCTTAACCTTGATGGTGATCATTGGGACTTCCTCATCAACTACCGGATTACCAATCAGAGGTGTAGTTGCAAAGGATTGCAACTCTTTGGGCTACTTGTATGATTCCTTGATCTATTGAGCGAAGAAAACATGATAGTATAGAGCTATTTGCACTAACTCAGCAAACGTCAAACTTACTTGCATATTATTAAATATTTCCCATGCTTAGGCTAGCTCTGCACTAGAATCTTGTGAAGTATTTGGTTTTGTTTCATTTGCCTTTGATTTTGAGGACTCCCCTTTCTTGGTAATAGACTATTGAGTGTGCTCGGCAATCTCCATTGCCAAAGCTTTTCCTTTCAACTCCCTTGCAATTTTGGCTATCAACTTCATTTGAGCATTCCATTTGATGTCTTTACTCGAGCCATCTATTTCTTCCATGGTTGCCACTGATCCTTTCAACTGAGTGACCACTTGGGCATCAATTGTATCTGGCAGCTCTGTTAAAACTTTTTAGCATTGTGGATCCACTTCTTTCCTTCCCATGTTAGTCTTGAGAAACATCAAATGTTCAACCCATATTGGATAGTCAAAACGCAGATGATGCTCTCCACAACAAAAGCAATTGATCTTAGATGAATTGGACTGCTCCTTACCATTTAACCTTTGTCCTTTTGATTGAGACATGGTGGTTTAGTGCTCGATGAGATGAAGCATCAGTCATCGCCACTTGGTTTGTTGATATATGGCGATTTTTTCCATTGAACCAACAATCTAATTCATCATGCCCAAACTTGGTGCAGGTGTTACAATAATTCGTGTTGCATTAATCTTCCACATGTCCACCTTTGGAACACTTGTTACACCATTTCTCATTGTTGCCTGGTTTACCTCAAATGCCCACTACTTTTAAGGCCTTTTTCAGCTCGGTTTTGAGTCTGTGTTTGTTTGTTGGTGTCTCCTTGGTATCAGTGTCAGCATCTTTCTTCTTTGTCTTGTTCTTCAGGCCTTAACTCTTCTCCAAAGAAACATCTCGGTCTAGCAGTTCTTCATAGGTTCTGGTTGGATTGACTTGAGCCAATTTACCTAGGTACAACTCATAATCAACAAGTCTCGCATAAACTTGCAATTCGGAATTGTGCTCAATTCGTTGATGAGAGTTCCATTCTAAGCACAAAATCTTGAACGGGATCTCCTTTGTTCTTCTTTAGATAAAATAGCTTTGTAAGAACATCTTCTTCATTGACTTTTTGCCTGAACCTATTGGGGTAAAGGGCAGTGTGCCCACCCACTTGTACAGTGCCCATGTATACTCATATATATATGATAGAGGAATAAGCTGGAGTAGCTTTTGCTCCACCACTTTTGGTGTCTCCTCTTATCCCTTCCTAAGTGCTCCCTCTTCCCCCACAACTGGTATCAGAGCCCATGGCGTTCGATCTACGAGGAGCTCTTGGCTACAGGTAGTTGGAGTTATTGTGCATGGAGGATAAGGTCTGCTTTGACATTCGAGGGATGCCATGAGAGGTCGCTGCTGAGTTTGTCGATGCTAGAGCCGTGTGTTATTTGGCCTACGAATCACCGTCGGTGGGTTTGGAGCAATGGGTGTTGAGGCTGAGCATCAGAGTAAAGGCTGTGGTGCTGCTGAAGGGCTATGGAGATGGCACTCGTGAGAGAGTAGCTGAGGGATATGGCTTGGCTCCCCGTATGGTTGACTGTTTGCGGGGGCTGCCAGTTTGCTCGTCCGTGTGTGGTGGAGGCATAGCTGTGGACTGGTTTGTCCCATTGAATAGAGGACTTGGCCGATGGAGGGTTGACTATGTTGTGAGCTATGTCGAGTCAGCTTGCTTGCCGAGGCATGAAGAGTTGCTCACGTTGGAGGCAAACATGTCGAGTAGCTGGCTCTACATGAGAGTAGAGTGGTCATTGTTGGCAGCTATTCGCAGTTGGAGATGGCTTCTCATTAGAGAATGTTGACAGTGGGCTATGAGGCTTGGGGGAGCTTGTAAGGTTGTGGAGCTTGAGCAACATTAATGGAGCGACTGGTTGCTGGTATAGTTTGTCTAGGAGTTGCATGGGTCACGGGAGTTGAAGCCTTTGAAGGAGGATGCCTTGCATGCAGCTGCGAGTTGAAGGCATTTGGAAAGCCACCTCATTTGCCGCCTGGTGGCTATTGAAGAAGCTAGGGAGCACGCAACCAAGCTATTTCATTAAAGATGCTTTTGGCATTGGTTATACTATGGAATTTAGTGGTTTTGGCCAGCAAGTGGTCTTCATTGGCACTCTTCTTTTCGAGCACCGTGCATTCATACCATACAATCATCTCCCAGGCCTCTTTCATTCCCTTGTCATAGAGCTCGGCTCTCTCTTTCTAGTCAGTGGGTTGCATATCTTTCTTGCAAGTACATCACTTTGACAGTGGCAGTGACACATGCTTTGACAGTGGTACATGCCTGGTTGAGATGCATTGACATTTCGTTGGATGCATGGTTATTTGCCTATGTTGGATACATACGGTGGTACAGTGATGTATTGAGATCCTATCAGATTAGCATTGTTTGGAGCTATTTCAGGGCTGATTTGTTACCGTATTCGGGGCTGATTTTATGGCATTGTGTTTGCCATTAATCAGGACATTACAATTGCTGTTGCTGCTGTTTTTTATGACAAAACAGTCATTTTCAGGACTGAATATCTCTTTCCTGGTGTGGAATTGCACTTTGTGCCGAACTGGAAAGTTGTAGTTCACAGAACATACTACAACTTTGCTTTCGAAAGCAAGTTTTTGGTATAAGCTGCAGGGGTTATAGCCTCTGCAAAACCACAAAAAGTTGCAGTCTACTGTCTATTTGTGATCAATGTGCAAGAAGCTGTTTTTCAGGTACAGCTTTGGCATTTGGTCTTTTAGTGAAAAGATATTGCTGTTCAAAAACAGGGACAACATGTTATTTTGCCAAAGTGGCTGTGAGGTATTGTTGTAGGAATTTCTCTTGCACAACAGTGAATTGGGAACTCATAATAAATTACAGAAAGTGATTGGGATCTCACTTCAGTCCAAGGGCATTATTGGCATTTTGGCAAGTCACTTTGGCACATTTGGCAAGTGGTGAATGCTTGATTTTGTTGCTAAAGGATTGCACACTTGAGGTGATGCATTGGTGATGCAGTAAATGCCATTTCGATGCATTATGGATTTGCATTGGTGGATGCTGCACTGATGTTTATGGATAGTTGAGCTGGGCTCCTATTGCCATTGGTTGAGCAGGCATTGCTCATTTTGTTTAGTGCATTTCTTACTTGGATTGCCAAGCATTGGCAGGTTACTGGGCTGCATATATTCTTGTTTATGCCTCTTTATGGCTGAGTGCTTTTGAGCATTGGATCAGCCAATTTATTTGGAGACCTGATTGGTCTGGACAACACTATATTTTTGGTCATTTGGGTTGCCTATTGCACTATACTACTCTTTGGTTGTGAGCTATTGTGCCACAGATATGGCATCTACAGCTGGTAGTGCCCTCTTTGATATTGAGAGGTTGGATGGATCAAACTTTCAGTATTGGAAAGAGCAGATTTATGATGTGTTAGTGCAGAAAAGGTAGCATAATCCCATTCAATGCAAAGGTGTCAAGCCTAATAGCATTAAACAAAGTGATTGGGATGACATGGATGAGCAAGCATGCTCTATCATTTAGTCATCACTCTCGAAGTCAGTCTACTTGCAGGTACAGGATGGTGTACAGGGTGTAGACTGCCATGCATATGAGTTCTATACTCGTATATGCCGAATTTATGACCATGATAGTGTTATGTTACAGCATGATGGGTTGAAATGCCCTGATGGGCTGAAATACAGCCTTGATATGCACTCCAAAGGTCGATCAATTGGTAGAAACAGGTCATGTTCAAGGGGGGATTCCAAGAGCAAGTCTAGCTCTCGGACTTGTGTTAGATGTTTCTATTGTGGAAAGTATGGCCAATGAAAAAGTACTGCTGGAAATGGCTAAGAAAATGCAAGAAGAAGAGCAAGGTTAAGAATGACAGGAAGAAGGAGAAGAAGCATGTTGAGCTTCAAGGTGTGGATGCCAAGGTCTCCATTGATAGTAGTAGTGATGAAGGCATTCTTTTGTCTATGTTTGACACCTCCTTCTTGGCCACTGATGTACCCATTCTCGGTGATTAGATGTTAGATCCATGTGCTTCATGTCATATGACCCCTCATAGGTCATGGTTCAGTGCATATCAAGAATGCATTGTGGAGAGTGGTTTGATGGGCATTGATCATTCTATGGATGCCTATGGTTATGGGGATAGCCACCTTGTTATGCTTAGTGGCTCTATTCTTGTTCTACAGATGGTTAGACATATACCAAGACTTGCTACGAGCAAGATCAATACTGGACAGTTGGTTGAGGTAGGTTATCATGTCTCTTTGGGTGATCATGCATGGAAGATTGCTAGAGGCAATCTAGTTATGGCTAGGAGATCACGGGTTGGATCCTCTTATGCATTGCATGTATCAGGCGTCCAGGATAAGATGCTTATGATTAGTAAGCATCCATCAGTTAGTTTATGGTATGCCAGACTTGGACATATGTCTACTGCAGGTATGGAAGCCCTTACAATATTGAGATACATTCCTGTTATGGATGTCTCTCAAATTTTATGTCATGATTGTGATGATGATCAGCAGTCAGGATCCTCTTTTGTGAGGAAGACAGTCAGTGAGAGGTATGTCGAGCCATTGCAGTTGGCTCGCCTCTTACTTTGTGACATTTATTGATGTTGCTACAAAGTACATATGGGTATATCCGATTGTAGTACTTTCTTGATATAAGAGGAACAGTGAAGCTCTAGCATGTTCAAGTAGTAGTAGAGCAATTGAGCGAACATATGATCTCTTCCTCAAATGCGATCTCCAAGAGTGTGATGACTAACTTGAAGAACTGCAAGGATGGAAAATTCAAATTGTCATCTTATTCAATTGGAGTTGCTACACACCTAATGGGAGAGTGATGGGCTTCCCTCAAATCAAATTTTCAGCAATATGATAGGAAGGTTAATTTTCTCCATATGAAATCCACCGATGTAGCAAAGACAATGCAACATGACAGATTGCTTAGGAGGGCGCAGAAGCCAAGGTGGAGGAGGTAGAAGCAAAGGCCTTGTAGGCACGAGAGCAAGCTGAGGCTGCTAAAAAAATGGCCAAGATGGAAAATCATAGAAGAGAAGAAGCAAAGAACCACATCAAGCTTCTACATTAGTAGCTTGATGATATTATAATGGATGGGGACAAAGTGGAGCAAGAGATAGTAGGGGTGAAAAAAGTTCTTAAAAATCAGAGAGCCGACAAGGAGGCTCTTTAGCAACGGCTTTGCAAAATGTAGAATGCATTGAACATGGATAAAGACAAAATGAAAGAGAAATTAAAAAGGGAGAATGCAGAAACCAAAGCATTGATGCAAGAGTTGTGAGGATTTCAAGTCAAGGAACTTGATGCAAATCAAGAAGAGAGCAGCCACCACAGTGGAGGAGGCAAAGAGAAGGGTGTAATTTGGGCAAGATATGTACAAGTCCACAAAATTTGAGTACACTGGGGCTTTGCAAGATCTTTCCATGGCTCTTGAAAGTTTTCACAAGAAATCCTCCATCCTGTTTGAAACCCAAGAATGAGTGGATTTCTTGGAACATGCCTCGAAGCTGCTACACAATTTCACTAGGTTCAAGAACAGTAGAGGTGTGCAAGAGAACATCTACACCAAGTGACTAGATGTAGCAGAAAGACCTCAATGTATGAGATGTATATGTTCAATTATGAATGAAACCACTCTATAATTATTACCAAAATTATCAAATGTTTGCAGCCAATCAAATACAATATTCCTTTATATAAACAAGCTCTTTTAGGATATTCCTTTATAGGATCAAGCTATTTTAGGATCACAACCAGCACGGTGGTTATACAAGATAAGTGGTCTCACAATTTAGGATCACAACCAGCAAGGTGGTAGCATAGGATAAGTGCAGTGGTTGGCTACATATGATATATGGGACCTTGAGGGGTCCCATTTAGGAGCAAGTGTCATCTCGACATGCCCTATATATCGAGTGGCATGTCAATATGGCCCTTGCACCAAAGGGGACCCATCAAGGGCCATATCGATACTTGCATTTCTACAAGCTATTTTAGGATCGCAACCAGTGTGGCCCGTTAGTTGCACATGATAAGTCATCTAGGATTAACTACCACCATCCTGGTGGTTTCCTTTAAAATTATTACAAGGGGTTTCCTTTAAAATTATTACAAGTTGAATGTGGTCACTAGCCTGGTGGTTTTACAAGATAGGTGGCATACATTTTATTTATATATATGTATATTCAACTTTGTAAGACAAGAATACATCCAATCATTTGGGATTACCAAAAAAATTCATAGTGGGTTGCGATTTACTATAAAAACCAAGCTCATCAAGCAGGGTGGGGATATACAATTTGGGATTTACATAAAACATGCACAATGGGTTTGGGATTTATCCCATTTTTCCAAGATAACTAGAATACATTTTTCTTACAATGCATTTTCTTGTACTCTCTTAGTCATCCACTAATCCAAAAACACCCCATGATGTGCTCATGCATGTCTAAATCCATTTTTAGATACTCTTGTCCTTATTTCATCAAGGCACAGCTTGCAAACTAGAACCTAATAGCTCATACTAGATGAGAGTACACAAATGTATGTGTACTCTTATGTAGTAGTTCATTCTCTTAGATGTTTTTTTGTACCAGGTAGCTCCAACTACTACATCCCACTTCTTGCAGCTTGTTCCCCAATGATCCTTAAATTCTTCCTCAACCTTGTGCTTGGTCTTGGTACACTGGAACACAAAGAATGGGTCATCTTCCTCTTTCTCCCCAAAGACTCAGCAATAGCTACAAAGTTATCAACCCCTTTTAGATAGTCAACGAGGTTATCAAAATACTCGCCAAACTGTGGTGAGTCATCTTTTGTCTCTCTAGTATTTGTCACTTCATCTTCACATAGAAGGAAAACTTGAATTGTCTCCCATGTCTTCACAGTTGCAATGTCCTCACAATTGTCATGATCCTCTATGACGTAAACACTATAGAAACAAGAAAGTTTTCTTGTTTTGAGCATGTGGTTGTTTGAAAATCCCCATATGCTGTGTAAACCATGAATTCCTTTAATGGCATCACAATTGTGTCTATTTCTTGTTTGCAGTTCATTCAGTTTCACTTCATTAAACAAAGTACACATTACACTATTCTTGAGGATTTGTTTATAGTATGTTGATTGTACCCCCTGTGGAGAGGTTGGCTATGAGCCATGTTATAGCATCATGGGAATAGAATCATTGAGCTTTTCTTGCGGGCATGTCAATTGGTGTTTGAACAAAGCTCGCTTAATAATAGCACCACATCCATCACGTTCCCCCTTGCCATGGCTAGACCCAAAGAAATTCCATGTCATGTTTATACCTGTTAGAGATTTGAACCTTGAGACAAAGTAGAATCCATGGGCTCATTTATACTGAGAGGAAGCACCACCCAATGTTGTTTTATATTATCTTGTACATGGGGATCATCATTTTTTATACATTCCAAATGCATTAGAAAAGCATGATGCACAAAAAAGGTGTCGCGTTCCCTATCATCCAACATGTAGAAATGGTATGTGTGTTGCACTGACTCCACAAGAAACAAGCAAATGATTGTATGTGATATAACACTGTATTAGTGATTTTAAGAAAACCCCAATTTGCACTTTTTTGCAATTTCCAAAAATTGAAGCAATTCATTTCATTTGGAAAGAATTAATTGAGAAATTCATATATTCAAAATATACTTGAGTTTAATTTGGTTCAATATTATATAATTCTACTGGGATATTGACAAGATTGCATGTGAATTACCAACTTTTATGCATTGTGAATCCAAATATGTTCATATATTATAAGTCTAGGTGTTTTAAATGATACGTTTCATACTTTAAAGACAATATCATATTTTGTCAAGAGAAAGGTCTAGGTGTAAAGAAACACCTTTGATATTTAAATTACCAATCTTCAATTGTAAATATAAATATCTTTGGAAGTATGCCAACAACAACATGACAATGGTATAACATCTTAAAACTCGTTTTCACAAAGCAACTCTTCTATTGCATGGATATCCCTAAGATAATGTACCCAAACATATCAATATCTAAACATATCGTCTATCCTTAATCCAAGGTAGTATATGAAGGTCATATACATGTATAAAATTCATCCTATCCTTACAATGAATAGAGCTATTGCTATATCCATCTACATTCCCATACAAGACATCTCCCACAATGTATTGCCTATCATCTTTTGATATACCTTTTGGGTCTTCAAGGAGGCCATATGTCCTAAACCTTGGAAACTTAGAGCAAAGACTGAAAGTATCATAACCATACTTTGGAATATTGTATACCAAAAAGTCTTTGTTTTCTTCTACATCTGTATGTACAAACAGGCCATAATCTACTCCTAAAATTATTGACCTCTTCACTTCAAATCAAAGAGCTTTGCACTCAAATACAAAATCAATTGGTATTAGGAGATTGTGCTCCCATAAGCCATTCAATAATATTTGAAAATATATTGATGATCTTAACCTAGATATGTTTTATGCTACATCAACATTATTCTACTTTGCTATACCATGATGGAAATTGTCTAACATTTTCAAGCTGATACTGATGTGGAAAGATGATAAAAGGAAGAAGGAACCATTCAAGAGGTGCTCAATGCTTTATGCATTACAACTATTAGACAATGCTAAGATGAGACTTGTACACATCTATTGAAGAGACCAATGTACCTCACTAATGTATCGGTTGGATACAAAATTGGGAGGTGATTAGATAGGAGCTAAGTGCCTATCCAAAAGAGAAATATTAACAAAGCAACCCTCTCGCAACCCTTGAGAAACCACAGAAAGATAGATAGATTTAAAAAATCACTCAAATACTCAATGAGCTGAGAGACGATCTAGAACTATGACTCAATTTAAATCCAATGATCTTGATAAGGCAAGGCCCTCAATGTTGGCCAAGATGACTTCCTTATATCATTGCTTCAAGAGCCAAGAAACTCCCATGATTTGGAGAAAACAAGACATGAAGTCAAATGTCTCATAAGAGATGACCATGACCCTTTTAACTGATCCATCAATCTAAATGTCTTTGAGATTAAGAGAAAATATCTTAAGAGATGTCAACACATGAATAATAGGGAGCTTTACTCACATTGGATTATTACACATCCACTTAGGTGGATTAGGGTTGGTTTGCTAAACAAAAATCATGGGTAGAGGTTCTAGGGGAGAGGATGTGGATGCAATGGACTAGATGATAAAGAGGGTTTGCTTTAGGCCATCAAGGAGGTACACTTAGTCCAAGTAGCATGATAGAGCACATATTGTGTGTAGCAGAATTGGGAAAATGATGGGTATTGAAAATCATTAGATGCTAGCATGCTCCAAGCATTGTGACAAATGGATTACCTATAAAATGTCTTTTACCTTTCCCACATCAAGAATTTGACCTTTGCAATTTAGAGAATCTTGATGAAGCATATCTCAAGGAGTTGAAAGAAAGTTTTCTTCCAAGCATGGTATTCTTAACAAACGTTCTCCAAGCCCACCTAAGAACTTAACGAGGCATATCTCAAAAGTTGAAAGAAAGTTGTCTTCTAGCACACTAATCTTAACAAACCTTCTACAAGACCACCTAACAGATAGATGTATAAGGAGGAAAATCGATATAAGCACTCTAAGATGTAGATTCTAACAAAAGATGTGCATGAGAAATGACAAAAGATACTTTAACACATTGTGGAAAAAAGAAGGTCCATAAAGAGGACAACCAAATGATAGTCACCACATCCCATATTGAGGTGCACATTTTAAATTTGGGTGAGGTAAGTTCATTCTTAACTCAATTTGATGCAAATATTATTACAAAGATTTAATACTTATGAATTTGAATTTCATGATACATGACTTGAACCTTATGGAGGTTCATCTATATGTCACAAGAGGTCTAGTTATAAAATTTTAGTTGTTGTCATCTTTGACAACAATTGATAGTGAAAACATGGTGCACCAAGCCTAGATGGGTGAAAAAGCATTAGAGTGTCCAAGTGACCAATAAGTGCATGGGCAAGTTTGCCATTAACAAATTCTACAATAACACATCGTAACATAACATCAAAATACATGTCTTTCAAAGGCTTTCATCATTCATAAAAGTTGGTTTTAAAACCGATATTAGAGGATAAGGATAAGGTCGGTTTTAAAATCGATCTTAGTGTTTCATCTACTAAGATAAAATTTAAACTTATCATACAACCTTTCAACCTTGATAAGAATGCAAAGCCAAGTTCAGTTTTTAAGTCAAAAGCTTGGTGGAGAATGATAAGCCAAGCTCAATTTTAAACTTGATCTTGGCTTATTATCCTCCACCAAGCTTGTTTTAAACCGATCTTGGCTTGTCATTCTCCACCAAACAAAGCTCAATTTTAAAATTGAGCTTAGTTCCTCCACCTTAGTGGAGGATACAAAAAGCTCAGCTTGGAGAGTAAAAAGGTAGCCTTGGTTTCAAAACTGATCTTGATGGAGGATGAAAGGTTAAGATTGGTTTTAAAACCTACCTTAGACTTTCATGCTTGGTGGAGGATGAAAGGTTAAGATTAGTTTTAAAATGATCTTAGCCTTTCATCCTCTAGTGTCCACCAAGCATAAATGGCCAAGATCAATTTTAAAACCGATCTTACCCTTTCATCCTCTAGTGGACACCTCTAATGTCCCCCAAGCATGACATAGGAAGAAAGGCTAAGATTGGTTTTAAATCCGATCTTAGTCTTTCAACCTTTGCCAAGCCTATAAAAAACCTTTAAGTTCAAGTTTCAACTAAGTGGAAAATTAAAAATTTAAGATTGTCTCTCTCGGATTAAAATCCATAATTTAAAATTAAATACCTAAGTTGTGAATATTACAATATTGAGAGAGAGAGAGAGAGAGAGAGAAGCCTCCCAATACAAGTTAATAAAATTGAGGATCAACAAGGCCATGTCATGGACATGAGCAACCACCTATTGTGCAACATATTTTCTTGAAGCTTGGTCGATCAATTTTATTGATGATCCATCTCTATTTTAAGTGGTGTTGCACTATAGACCCCATTTGAGCTTCAAGTTGTTGCATCCTACACGCCATCAAAGACTGAGGCTGCAAAAACGAAGAAAATCCTAAGTGGAGCAGATTGGGAATTGGAATCCGATGAGTAGTTCTCATGAAAAATTGTTGGTTGTAGTTTTCTTTATTTGATGGGCAACAGGACATGTACTCCCAATTTGAAACCCCAAGTGCACAAAGGCTTGTGTTAATGCTACGAATGGAGTAGAGTTGTGCCATCACCATGAAGTTTGGATGGACTTGGAAGATCCCCATCTTGGTCCATTTTGGGTCAGGATACATCTACTCCTCTTATTTTTGAAGCCCAAACGAGGCCATAGTTTGAGCCCCCAAACTCTCCCCCAATAGGCCTCCCTTGCCCCCTAGGGATTTGGGATGCCTTGTCATGAGAAACATGCCATGTTCCTCAAAGCTGTCAAATCCAAGAATCCTGATTTGTTCATTGCTAGATCTCAAAGTTCTCTCTCTCTCTCTCTCTCTCTCTCTCTCTCTCTCAGCATTGTAATTGAACAAAATTTTAGAGTTTACATAATAAATTCAAGTTTGCTCCCAAAGTCAATGAAACATATCACTTAATTTTTCATTATAAGAGTGTGAACTTTATTTATCTCATTAATTTTATTTTAATAATTTATCAATAAAATAAACTTAATGAAATAAATAAAGATCACACTGTTATAATGCATTATTCAATTCTCAAAATTAAAGAAATGCTACATAAATTTTTTAAAGCAAAAGAAAAAAAGAAATTTCTAAAGCCACTATTTATGAAAGAAGAGATTGCCAAAATTAATGAAATAGTGGACACATTCTCTAGAATAATAGACCAAAGATCCACTATGTATGAAACAAGAGGTTCCAAAAAGTAATGAAATTGATGCTCTTGAGCAAGATGAAGATGGGTCAAATAGATGAGGAGAATATGAGGAAGGGATCATAAAATGGGAGACTATAAGGTTCTCTCTCTCCATTTTATTTTCCAAAATATTGAGATTTTCCCAAAGTTACTAATACGATGTTATATGCACTAGACTTGATATCAACTTGTTGATCTCATCATGTTCTTGAAATGACTAATTTTTGGCAAAATCTATGAGAGACAAAAGTGTCATGAGGAAAATGTTGAGAGTTCACACTCAACATCATGTGATCACGTGTGCATAGCACCATCATGTGATCATATGTGCATAGCACTAACCTTATAGAGTGCTATAAAGGAAAGGGTTAGATCCCCTAACCCTAACCCTAAATGGGTTTGTATATATTCTATTTTTTCAACTAAATCTAGTGTATAGTTAGTCATTTGTGGTGTGCTCTCTAGTGGTGCCCTCTCTCCTCATCTCCACTCTTCTCCTCTCCCCTCTTCATATTTTGTCATGGTATTAGAGCTCCCTTACCTTCTACTAAGGCATTGCGATCCTTGAGAGTGTGAGAGAGATCGAGAGATCGAGAGAGATTGAGTGTTCCATTCACTTCCGTAGAGTGATAGAAAATTTTTGTTCATTGGAAGAAATTTCGTCCATTTCCATTCATTAAACGTTCTTTATTCTGTGAGAGAAAGAGAGGTGTTCATTCCATTCTAGTTTGTGAGAGGATTCATTGAGAGAGTTCTTGAGAGGTTTCTATCAATGATTTTCTACATAATTCCATTCATTGTGAATTTGCCTGAGTGTTTTCTTTGAGAAATTTCCTTCATAGAGTGAGAGAGAACAAAGACCATGCTCCAACGCCCTTTCGTTGCTCCTCCAAATGATGAGCTCAAAGGATAGCTGCACAACTGAGGCGACTCTCCATCAATCCAATAGCAATTCCAAAGCTGCCTACCTACACGGCTCTATAGCTCTATCTACAAGCCTGCTCAACAAAGTACACTCCACGAGCCACGCTCCTAAGTATCTACAGTCAGGGGATGTAACTCCGCCACGGCTCACCATCAACAGCCCTACACCAACTAGTCAGCCGCCATAGCTCCAAGTACAGCTTCAACGGGGACCCTCTCTGCCCACAGCGCCCACTCTGATGATGCTCTGCAACACCACCTACTAAGGGCCATCGACGGCCGCTTGAAACTCAGCAAACTCATTGCAGCTTGTGAGCTCCAAAGCTCCAACCACATTGCTGCTCCAATGCATCCTTGTTGGAACGCTCCTGCAATGCTACTAGCTCCATTGATGCACGACCTTCATCAATGATCCTTCAAGTCATGACCGTTGTGGCCTTTGCACTGCCTCCATAAGCTTCAAAGCTTCAATCCTTAGGCCACATGGCTTTTCCACGTGGTAGATAAGGGTCAAGTCAAGGTAACCACAGTGAGGTATAGTGAACCTTGGGTCAACCAAGGATAAGGCTGGTTAAGTCAATTTAACCATGGTCAATTTAACCAATGGTTGGTTACTCTTATGACACATGGCACTCTTATCCTCACCTACCCAGTCATCTTCCAACCACGTCATCATAGCCACATCAGCAGACACATCAACAGGCCATGTCACCCTGCCAGCTCATCAACCATGTCATCACTGCCACATCAGCTACCACGTCACTAGTGCTACATCATCAGTGCCACATCATTAGTGCCACATCACCACTACCACATCATCAATGCCATGTCATCATTGCCACATCACCATTGCCACATCATCAATGCCATGGCACTAGTACCATGTCATCATTGCCACATCACCTTTGCTGACATCATCAATTGCCACATCATCTGTGCCATGTGGCACACTGGACCTCTGCAGGCACACACAGTGCTCCATAGTCACTGCATGTGACTACTCCTACCACCTCAACACAGGGCTCTATTGGCACACCTCTTGCTAGGCACAGTGCCACATCATCACTACATGTGACCCACAGTGATACATCATCATTGAGCACCATTTGCCCTCCTTTTGCCCCTCCACCTAGATCAAGTCGTATCTCTTGATCCAAGAAGAATTTAAGGATGCTCCAAAAAGGAAAGTTGCTAAATTTTTTGTGCTCTACGTGCTCGTCACATCACGCACACATTTTGGCACAAGTTACACTCACATTTGAGCCTCACCGCCGCCATCAGCAAAACCACTTCCTTCACGCACATTCACCTCTACATCAATGCATCTGACCCTGCACTTGAAAAGAACAAAAGAAAAGGAATTATTTGCTGTTCTTTCATCATTCGATGGTTGGTATAGATCTAGATCAGAGTAGACTAGATCGCCATAGAGGGGATGCTTTGAATTTCCTCAAGTCGCTAATCTAACCCATGCCCGAAATTCTCGACTAGTACCTACTCAGAGTCAGTCCATACGCTCACATATGGTTTCACATCATTACATTACCTGAAACCTTACATTCATCAGTTCAATTGAGCAAACTTCAGAGAGTATAGAGGCATTGTAGATTGTTTTAGTGGGTAGATAGCACTTGATTTCACACACACATGCCACCATTGTAAAGCCTATTTGGCTATCTCACGGCATTGTGCACATCATTTTAGCATTGTAAAGCGTCTTAGCTATTCTCGGCATCACTGCCACAAGCCTTGTAATACAGATCAAATTTTATATATTACAGTTCCATCTTCACCGACGGTCCAGAGATTTCACTTGGCACAGTCAGTGTATTTGCAATTGATTCATACAGAGATTTTCACGACACTTTTGAGTACATTTCTTGCACCATGTCTACGACTAGCAACCTCAATCTGGAGGCATCTACTAAGTTAGACAACTCCAATTACGGTACATGGAAATACCGAATGGAGACCATTCTTGTACTTCAGGGCAAATGGTAGTATGTCGATGGATCTACACCTAGACCATTGGACGATCCAGCCACCAGTAGCTCTACTCCATCTGTTATCATAGCACCAGCAATGGGATCTACAGCTACACAAATAGTTTTCACACTAGTAGTAGATCCTGCCATTACATGAGCTCAAGCAGAATGGGATAAGAAAGACAACTATGCCTATCACATCTGATCAAGCAAAATGTGCAAGATGTCATGCTAGAACAGCTCAACACAGTCAAGACATCAAAAGAAGCATGGGATATGTTCGCAGCTCTCTAGAGTCCAAGAACACATCTAGGATTCTCACCTTGAGAAACCAGATCAACCAGAGTTTCCGCAACAGCAGCGAAACTGGTCATGCTTATGTACTCTCCATAAAAGACTACAACAATCAACTTGCAGTAGCAGGAGAGACTATGAACCCCATAGAAATGGTTCAAGTCATCTTAAATGGACTAGGAGAGGGATACGAGAATCTAGTCCAAAGTATTGCCATCCAACGGCAACTTCTAACACTGGAAGAACTTCAATCAGTTCTACTTGGTGAAGAACTTAGAACTCAGGCAATTTAAGAACGTAAAGGTCATTCTAATGATCAAGCATTCATTGCTTCAGACAAATGCAAAGGTAGAGGCAGAGGCAGAGGTAGATCATACCAAAAAAGTGGTCATCATTAGCAACAAAATCAAAGTGAGCATCAACATCAGCATCAGGATCATCCTCAGCAACATCAGAATCAGCAAAGAGGAAACCATTCCAACGAGGAAGATTTCAAGGATGAGGGAATGCATCCACCAACGTGCCAAACATTCAGTGCAACTACTGTCACAAGTTTGGACACTATGAAAGAGATTGCCGCAAGAAGCAGTACGACCAAGGCGATCAATCCAATAGCAATCGAGGGAATTTATGAGGTAGAGGAAATCATCGTGGTGGACATTCTAGTCACAGTCATTTTGCAAATGAACATGGAAATATGTTTCTTGCAAGCGAGGAAATGCATCAAACTAATACAGTGTAGTGTACCCAGACACTGATTTCAATCCCAAAGAGGATTACAGCTATCAAGTCGACCAAGCGGAACAGGATCCTTGGTAGATCGATAGCGGTGCATCATCTCACATGACAAATCATCAGGAATGGTTCACAGAAATGAAGCCATTAGAAGGATAGAAGAATGTCATCTACACAGCAGACAATACACCGAATCTAGTTCAAGGGACAGGTGTTATCCCTATGAACAATTTCACTGGTGTGAAAGGATTGGTGAAAGATGTGCTCTATGTTCCGAAGCTCAGCAAGAACCTCTTATCAGTAGGCCAAATGACGGAACACAATTATCGAGTGATCTTTGACAGTGATGAATGCACTATTAGAGATAAATCCAAAAGATGTCAGCTAGTAGCTAAAGGTGTCAAGGAAGGACGCTTATACAAAATGCTAGCTACAGTACTAGATAGGCATGCCATGTCAGCTCAACCGCAATAGATGCCACTATCTACAAAATGGCACAAGAGATATGGTCATGTCAACTTCAAGTACTTGTTAGATCTTAGGAATCAAAATATGGCAATTCGGATTCCGAAGCTACAGTTTCTTGGAAAAGTTTGCGAAGCATGCTGCTTCGGCAAACAAAAGCGAACCAACTTTGGCAGAAGTACCTCTCGTGCACAAGGTATTCTTGATTTAATACATACAGATGTATGGGGTTATGCCCAGACCCGCAGCATCAATGGTTCACTTTACTACTTGACTTTCATCGATGACTATAGCAGATATTGTTGGGTCTACTTTTTGAAAGAGAAATCTGAAGTGCTTTCCAGATTTCAAGAATTCAAAGCCATGGTAGAAAACCAGACAGGCAAAAAGATCAAAGTCATGAGATCAGATAGAGGAGGTGAATACATGTCTTCAGCATTCATGAACTTTTGCAGAAGTCACGGCATACGGAGACAATTCACATGTGTAGATACTCCTCAACAGAATGTAAGAGCTGAAAGGAAGAATGGGACTTTAGCAGACAATGCTAGAGCAATGCTTAGTGAAAAGCATCTTTTGAATCAGTATTGGGTAGAAGCAATAGCTACAGCAAAATATTTGCTTAATCGACTTCCTACCGAACCGATATAGGGTATGACTCCTTATGAAGCATTCACCGGACACAAGCCACACATTGGGCATCTCCACATATTTGGTTGCATAGCATATGCCCACATACATGATGATCATCACAGGAAATTGGATGCGAAGTCACGTAAATGCATCATGGTTGGCTACAGTGAAGAAAGCAAAGCATACAAGTTGTATGATCCCATCAACCGTAAGGTCATTATCTCCAAAGATGTAATCTTTGATAAGGAATCAGAATGGAAAACCTCACCTACACAGGAGATAGAAGCATCAACTTCATAGTCATCTACAGAACAGGTTGATGAAGAAGAGCAAGAATTGCCCAACAGCACCCCAAGCAGAGCCACAGCAGCTAAAACGGTCTACTAGGGAAAGCAGACCTCCAGCCAGATTAACATATGCTTAGAAAGGCAAAGCAATTTAGGTGAAACCACCAACTATGCTCTTATGACAACCATCATGGCTACAGAAGAGCCAGTGTACTTTGAAGACACAGAAGACAAGCCAGAATGCATTAGGGGAGAATTGGGGTCTCAAAAGGGCCTCATAAGGAATGGATTAGGGAATGCTTAGTGGGCTAATGCAAGGGGCTTGGAGGGTCCCAAAGAGGCCTAACCAACCCAACCTAGATGGGTTAAGCACACATTTGAGCCCACCTCTCCCCCCATCAATGAGGGGAGGGGGCCACTTTTTGAAATTTGAATTTCAAATTTTGAATCTCCCTCCCTCCCTCTCTCTCTCTCTCCCTCCCTCCTTCTCTCTCCCTCCCTCCCTATCTCCCTCCCTCCTCCTCCTCCCTCTCCCTCTCCCTCTCCCTCCCTCCCCCTCCCTCCTCCTCTCCCCTCCTCTGTCTTGCTCCTCCTCCTCCCTCCTCCCTCTCCCCTCCTCCTCCTTTTGGCTCCTCTCCCTCCTTCCTCTCCCCTCCTTCTCCAGCTGCCCAGGATCCCTCTCCTCTGCTCCTCCCTCCTATAGAATCTCTCCCCTCCTCCTCCCTCTTGTAGCATCTCTCCCCTCCTCCTCCCTTCCCTCCCTTCTACATCTGTCACCCTACTCTTTTCCTCCTCTTCCTCTTGCCCTCATCTACTTCTCCTCCTCCCTCTTCCTTGCTACTCTCTCCCTCTCACTGCTCTATCTTTGCCAACTCTCCCCTACATTTTAGCTTGCATCATTGATACCTCTCTTTAAGTACTCATGGCACCATTCGAGGACATATCCAATAAGTACCATGTGAACCTACAACTGGAGGCATAATATGCAAGCACACGTTCTTTGGGATATAGTGGAACTCCTCAAAGTGTGCTCCACAGTTTTTGATTGCAAGGCAAGAAGCATCTTGACCTTTGGGTGGATGGAAACTTGTATCTTTTAGACCCTACCACCCAAAAGAGTCCTCCTTTTCATATAGTGCATGATGTTGTTCAGTATGTTGGCAAGGGACATGCTGGATTGCTCAGTTATTGCAATCGATTGAACCATTCTCAAACATTGGCTATGCAAGCAAGCGAGGTGCAGAGAGCCCAAGCAGAAGAACTTGCACATTTGGGAAATATTACTATTGTGGCAATGCATAATAGTATGCAGGATCTCCAATTGCAAAACAAAGAACTCAATGACAAAGCTCATGCACTGGACTTGGAGCGACATGAATTGGAAGAATCAATCCAGAAGCTTGTTGAAAGCAAACAAGATTTGGAAAGGTCTATCTATGGCCAAGCTCAACGTGTTGTGGAGAAGGAACGAGAGAAGTCGATAGAATGAGTACAAAAGTTAAAGGGAACACCTTTGGGACTGAAGGAGAGGAAAAGACAATTGCAATCTATGGATGCATTGTCAACCAATAGTGGTGCCCGAAAGAGGAGAATACGGGCTGCAAGGTTAGTTCCCCAAATTTTCAATAAAATTTCTTACCCCAAAATATTTGTGGTGTTGCATTCTTTCCACTAAGACTCATTTGTACTCTACTTTAGGAATTTCATGGAGGATGTGATGGGAATGGAAATGGATGATAGTGATCCTTCATATGTTCTAAGAAGTTTAGTAAAGCCAAGTGATATCATGGAAGTGTTGAAGGACCCTAGACAAAAAGGGCTACATAAACAAGTTGCTAGAGAGGTAATGACGGATTTCAAGGGCCTCGTCCAAGCAAAGGAGGTGCTTGGAGCTTGTGATGCTATTGGTGTAAGTCGTGAAGCTTACAACTCTGTTTTTAAAATTTTCAAGTCTACTATGGAGGAAAAGTATAAGATATCTACAATGCCATTGCCAACACCGTGGTCTATAAGGCTTGCACATCAAGAAACAAACCAATGTGCTAGAGAAAATATTGGAGGATACCATTGTGTAAGTGGCACAATGACTTGGAAGAGTAAAAAGAAATTTGGCATCCAAATGTTTGAGATGAATGCTTTTAATAATGTTTACGTGGATGTAGAGAATTTGCAAAGAGCCATGGTCAAATTCTATGGGATGAGAGAACAAGGTAAGAGAAATTCCCTCTTCACATTCAACTTTAATTCTTCTGATTTCTATATCCTTACTGAATTTCTCTTTCATTGTACAGATGGCAAGCTAGTATTTGTTATAAAGATGGATGAAGCTCAGTTGGTAAAAGACCACAAGCTAGAGAGGGTGAGCATTTGTGTTATGAACGATGCCTTGCATTTTGCTCAAGGGGATGAGGAAGTTGAGCAGGGTTTCTTAGTCCAATCTGAGAAGGACATATGGTGGCTTGTAGCCTTTGAGACCCCAAAGGAGTGCCACGAGACATTGAAGTGGGTTTTGGAGAGAACTGGCATCCCATCCATTATTCGAAGACAAGAGGTAGGGCAAACATTAATTGTGGATGGGCATGGAACGTTTCAAGTTGAATGGCATCTAGCTGGTGATTTGAAGACCCTCATGTGTTTGTATGGTTGTGATACAGGTGCAGATGCAAAATGGACATGCTTGTATTGCATGCACTCTCAGAAGATGCAAAAGGGAAGCCTACAATGGGAAAATGGCATCCTTTCTTGCAATCAAAGTGCAGCCCCTGATCATCACAAAAAGGATCCTAAGTGGGACCCCATTCTACCAATTCCATTAGAGTGGGTACACGTGTGTACTTCGTCTGGAACATCAGGTAGGTCAAAGTAGATTGATGTCTCTACATCTTTGATTTGGACCAGTGGTAAAGCAAGAACCTCTTCTATTGAATCATCTGCTCCCAAAAACCCAGGTTCTTGCATAGTCGTGTCCACCTCGTATCCACACAGGATACCAAGAGCTCCACCCTCCTGGAGACCAAACATAACCTTTATGTCATGGAGAAAGAGGTATTCTTCTCCATTGACAAGAAGGGGAGCAAGAAACCATATCATTGTTGCGGGGTCAATAGAGGTGGTGCCCAAGGTGGATGGAATCTGAGAAGTAGAATGGGGTTCAGGAGGTCGCTGGAGCACTTCCAGGGCCAATGCAGCTTCTCGCTCCTCAGCTTCTTCATTTATGGGCTCTTCATTGTAGATGTTGGGCTCATCTATAGAAATAAGAGGATCGAAAAGGGTAGGGGCAGGGTCAGGGCTTGAGGTCAAGGCCTCTTCTTCCATTTGTCCCTCCTGGAGAAGGAAAATAAAGGTCATTTCCTAGGATAGGAACCTATTTCCTATGTTTCCAATGACTCCACATACTAGGAGGTCATCAGTGTCCACTCCCTAAACCCTAGGGGTGTGAGCTGGGCTCAAAATCGATCTAAATGCTTCACGAACCTGGGTTCTTGATTGAACAATTACTTCAAATAATCAATTGGGACCCATCTTTTTGTAGACTCATCAAGTTGATATGCAAAACTCGCGATGTAGTCTTGCATGTACTTGATGAGGTCTTCAAAATCATCTCGGGTTCCCAAATAGGTGCCTAGGACATCTATGCTCTTATCAAAGACTGGAAATAACTCCTCCTCTCTATCAATAAATGGAGTATGGGAGATGAAATCATGGAAGGCAGACTTAGCAGAATCCATGGTAGTTTGGTAGCTAGGAGGATTATGGCTATGATAGTGAAACTTTGAAACTAAAATAACTTTATAACCTATATAAACCCAAATGTTCTAAATATAAAAAATAAAAAGAATTATAAAATTTTTGGGAAAAACTTGACACTGACATGAAACAAAACCATTCAAAACATCAAAATTAATTGCACTACTATTAATTGGAAAATGTCAAAATCCACAATTGTTCCACCCCACATTTTCTAGACAATCTTCAATATTGCAAGAGGGATAAAAGTGGCACTATGCATGAGCTTTTCTGCACGCTTTCCTACCTTTTCACCATTTAAGGTAAAGTGAAAGGACTTAGACATGCCATCCTCCATGACCAATAGGTGTTCCCGCATGTCCTTGAGAGTCCACTGTGACATGACAGTCGCATTCTTAACATCTCCTAAGTGAGAACCAATATGTAAACTTACCCCTATATTATCATCATCGTTAGATTCAAGGGGGAGCCAATTGTCACCTGTTTTCTTCCAGCGCCTATATTGGAAAGCAAAATATAACATTTGGCGGGAGATGTGGTACTTGACAACCACATTGTCCTTACATACATGGCATTGAAACAGATCACCCTTTTGCTCACCTGACCTGCTTCCCCAATTCACCTCAAGGGCATTCTCATGTAGGCACTTGCATGACCACATGGTTTTTGTTCTGTGCATCTGGATATTATGAAAACAAGAAGCAAAAATGTGCAGAGGCATAAACCAAGACAACCTTACCCATTTAGAGCCAAATGTAAACTTCATGGCCATGCCCAAATCCTTTGCAATCTTTTCCTTGTATGCATTGTTCTTGTGTCTATCATGCTGCAATCCATGTCTTCAAGTTGTGGTGTTGCAATGCATTGAAGATGGCCATAGCCTGATGCTGTCCTTGGAGTAATGTATTTGGCATTATACCAATAGATATTTCTCTATTTCAAAGCAAAGGACTTCTCCCCAGCATGCATTTGCCTTCTTAAATCCTCATGAATGGCAGTAAACTTACCTAAGAAGCACTCGACTAGTTCCCACTCCTCAAAGTCTGAAGGAAATACATCTGCTATGCACAAGTGCTATTTCAAAATACAATTTCAAACTGACTCATTACATTGGTTCTATTTCAAAATACAATTTCAAGATGACTCATTAAACTTCAAAATCTTACACAAAATGCAGACTTACAATGCGATGGTATTGTCGATTGATTGCTTGACGGAGGAAGGCGCATGTCCTTCCCCATGTAGATGTGTTGCACCTTTGCAAGAAATCCTTTCTTCCCAAGCTTGAACTTCATGATGCGGCCCTTCCATTCATGCAAAAGATCACCTCTTTTGCTCTTGGGAAGCTTATGTGGACCCTTGGCAGATCCTCTCATGACTATCCAATCATTCAAGCTATAGGTGCAAGGCACCCATTCACCTAGTGCATTTTTGCTCATGTGGGACACAGAGTACATGTATGGTCTCCTCACCATGCTTGTACAGAGGTCACAACAGCAATAGTGGACTAGAAAGTGCAGCTTGGAGGGAGAGAGCAACTCTGATAGAGGGAGAGAGAGGGAGAAGGTATAGAGGGTGCAAATGAAGCTTGAGAGAAGCTCCAAGAGGTGCTGTAGCTAGGAATGGAGGGAGAAAGAGTAGAGGGGGATGAGCAGCTACTCCAGGAGGTGTTGTAGCTAGGAATGGAGGGAGAAAGAGCAGAGGGGGATGAGTAGCCACTACAAGAGGTATTGTAGCTAGGAATGGAGGAAAAAAGAGCAAAGGGGGATGAGCAGCTGCTGCTGTAGGAGGTGCTGTAGCTATGAGTGGAGAGAGAATGAGCAGCTACTACAAGAGGTGCTGGAGAGGGAGAAACACAATGGACTAGAGCAGGAGGGGGCAGAGAAGATGCCAAATGCATTCCCACATTTGAAAATTGGAGGGAGAATGGAGTTGGACCAAAGAAGAGGAAGGGGCAGGCATGTAACAAGCTGAGAGTGGGGAAAATTTGCCCAGAAGGGCCCACCACCTCTTGAATGACTTGTAGGTTTGTTTGGGGGAGGTGCATATGGGAGAAGGGTCAAGCACGGGTTGAGGGGGGGGATGGTTTGAGTGGTCCTCGGTGTAAGAGGAGTAGCCAATAGGGGCTGTTTGCAGGTTTGCCCACCCTCCACCTCAACATGGCATTGCCCCACAAAAAGGAGCACTCCCATTAGTACACCTCAAATACCTCACTAATCCCTTGAAATTAGGAAACACTAATTGGGGGCCCTTTGGAGACCCCAATTCTCCCCTAATGGCAAACTGCTATGAATGAAGAAATGGATGCTTTGCATAAGAATAATACTTGGGAATTATGCGACCTTCCACCAAGAAAGAAGGCCATAGCAAACAAATGGGTATACAGGGTGAAGTACAATCCAGATGGCAGTATTCAAAGATACAAAGCCAGATTAGTTGCAAAAGGATTTGCACAGCAATATGGTTAGGACTATGATGAGATTTATGCTCCAGTAGCAAAGATGGATTCCATACGGTTCTTGATATCCGATAGCGACACTCAGCAAAGGGAATGTATATCAGCTCGATGCCAAGAACGCATTTCTCAATGGTGATCTAGACGAGGAAGTCTACATGCAACCAGCAGGTTATGTTGAACCAGGAAAGGAGACTAAGGTTTGCCATCTCAAGAAGAGTCTCTATGGCTTAAAGCAAGCACCCAGAAGTTGGTACAGCAGAATTGATAAGTATTTTGCTAATCCGGGATACATGAAGTCCAATGCAGATCATACTCTCTACTACAAAGTTCAAGGGGAAGACATTACTATTGCACTTTTGTACGTAGATGATCTAATTATGACAGGAAGCAAGGATAGCTTCATCAGAAAACTGAAACAAGACTTATCTGCAGAGTTCAACATGAAAGATCTTGGACTAATGCACTATTGTCTTGGAATTGAGTTCTGGAGAGATTCAGATAGCACATTCATGAGTCAGCTCATATGTTGACAATCTCCTGAAGAAGTTTCATATGGCAGATTGCAAGATTGCAGCCACTCCCATGGAACAGAGTTTGAAACTTACTAAAGATTCAAAAAAGCCTATAGTCAATGACAGGTACTACAAGTAGCTCATCGAATCTCTTATATATCTGACAATCACAAGGCCAGATATTTGTTATGTAGTAAGCTCACTAGCACAGTTTATGGCAAATCCAAAACAGTCTCACTAGAATGCAGCCAAATGAGTCTTGAGATACATCAGAGGTACAAGATAGTTTGGGATAGAATACAGAGGAAGTCATCCATGGTTGCATGGGATACTATGATAGTGACTATGCTAGAGATCATGAGACCAGGAGATCAACACAGGGATATGCATTTTTCCTTGGTCAAGGTGCTATATCATGGTTGTCAAACAAACAGCCAACTATTTCTTTGTCTTCGATTGAAGCAGAATATAGAGCACTCACTACAGGTGCATATAATTAATCAATTCAAGCATTGGTAAAGAATCCAGTATATCACTCCAGGACAAAGCACATTCATGTCAGAGAGCACTTCATCAGAGAAAGAGCATTACTTGGTGACATCACACTACAGCATTGTGATAGCAAAGAAAATGTTGCAGACATCTTTACCAAACCACTTGGTAAAGAGCTATTCGAGAAACACCAACTAGCTCTTCGTTTGACATAGAGGAAGGACATTCCCATTAAAGGGGTGTGATGGAATGTAATGCTCAGTTCTTCTTCGATTTCCCAGAATCATCATCTTGAGGGAAGGCCTACTTCATGATGTTGATCTTGAGGGAAGGTGTTGAGAGTTCATGCTCAACATCATGTGATCACGTGTGCATAGCACCATCATGTGATCATATGTGCATAGCACTAACCTTATAGAGTGCTATAAAGGAAAGGGTTAGATCCCCTAACCCTAACCCTAAATAGGTTTGTATATATTCTATTTTTTCAACTAAATCTAGTGTACAATTAGTCATTTGTGGTGTGCTCTCTAGCTATGCCCTCTCTCCTCATCTCCACTCTTCTACTCTCCCCTCTTCATATTTTGTTAGAAAATTGACAAGGCACTTCCTGAACTACTATTGTGAATATACGAAATCCCAATGATGGTGCCACATGCACTTTCTCAATCCATGTTAATGTGACAACCACAATTACAAAGGTTGATGTATTCCCTTATGATGTCGCATTCTTCACTTGGAAGTCAATAAGCAAGTTCCTAATCGAGATGTCATCTGCTTCACGATCAGATGGCCCATCTATTGATGTTACAACTATTGCATTGGTTGTCATGAATGTTGATGTTGTTTCGAGAGCTACTGGTGGGCAGCTTGAATAGCCGACAATTATGGATGGAATTTTGTCGACAAATAGAGCAACCTTAATGACCTACTGTCCTCTTTGAGCAATGGCAAATTTTCTACATCTATTCATCTGCTAATTTGGATTAGTCTATGTTTGTTTCCTATAGCTATCCTTTGTTCCACATGGCGAGTATCATCGCATGGTAAGTGAATTCCAAGAAAAGGGTTGTGCCATGTCTGTGGCACAAAATATAGGCATCTAGAACAAAAAAGCAACATGCTTTGCATTCGAGATGGAAAAATCTCAGAGCAGTCCCAACACTATAAAAATAAAAAACAATTAATGGATGCCTTCGCCAAGCAGGTTTCTAAAGTGGGTTATGGCAAGAAGCTATCCATCTAGGGATAAGTGCTCCTTGTAGTTTCCCTACAAAGTGTTCTTGGTTTGTGAAATCAACCAAGTGCCTTGCTTCTCTGTCATTTTTGTAATAGCCAGACAACACGTTGACGTGGTTGGTCACTTTTTCTATTCTTTTATGTTACTCTTGCACTATAGGTTTTTGAGACATTGCAGATTGCCAAATTAAGTAGCATCAACCTTGATTACACATGTAACTAATGCAAGATCATGAAGGTCGTCTACCAAGCCCACACTCAAATTTTCCTAAAATGCTCACAGATTTTGAGTGATTGAAGTTGTGACACTGCATGCAAAGATTACGCTATGTGATTCAACTGAGATGATGTGTTGTTGCATGGGACCAATATTGATAGAGTGCCTGTCTTGCAAGAAATACTTTCTATGCATGTAGAGAAAAAGGTCTATGAATGTGAGAATTGTTCTTTCCAATGTTAGAAGGGTTGGCACCTTTTTCATGAACCATCATGGCAATGTTATTGATTTACAGGCTGAAGAGAACAAGTAGAATCTCTTGAAGGGATCTTTTTGGGGTGAGAGCTTGAATTGGGAATTATGCTAGTTGATGGTACTCCCTACAAAGACTTTATATCAGAGCAGTCTTACAAGTGATTAAGTTTCACATAGATACACATAGCATTATGTGATGGAAGACTAGCATCTTGAGACATTTCTATGAAACCTTTTGAATTGATCCATGATTGAATATGGCAACATTTCCTAGATAGAAAGTCATTCTTGCATTTTTGAATTGTAGCACACCCACTTAGAGAATTGAGAGCAAGAAGTAAATGCTTCAAAGGATGCTACACTCAATAGACATAAAGGAATGGCCATTCTAAGTCTAGAGGTTGCTAATGCATTGGATATCGATATAGGATTCTTTAAATTCTTTCTTCCCTTACAATAGGAACATCTTCCTTGCACGCTTGATTGTGATGAATGATACAATAAAAGAATGCAAGAATGCGTAGTCATCTTGAGGATTATCAAAGAGCTACAGCAAGTGAGCAATTGTGAGGTCGCCATTATTTGGAGAGCTTATTTTCTGCATCTTCCCACTCCCTTTGATGGGATGACAATTGCGAGCATCGTTGCAAGAGCTCTCCAAACCAGCTCCAACTCAGTAATGCTAATCTACCATAGTTGTAGTGCTAGCACAAGTGTGATGGGTTGGACGATGTCACTTGTCACTGAAAGGAACATGGCGAGGGTCAGAAGCATCATGTATGTTGTGGTTGTAGTTTCTAGCAATATGAAGACTATCTTGGTTGTTGATTTTTATCGACCTAGTTGCAGATAGATCCCTTGTCTTCGCAGGCAAAACCATAGTGCATTTATGATTGAAGCATGCACGTTGGATTGGATTGCATGGTCTTGGAGAAACTCTTGCAAGATGAACCTATAGCACCACCTTGATAGCTAGTTAAATTATTAAAAACCCGCCAACAAGGAACAACGATGATAGACAAGAAAACAAGAGAGAAGATATGTAGAATGCATAGATAGCGAAGAACGACAAATGCCAATTAGCTAGCTAGCAACACAACTAAGGCCACCCCCCTACCGCAATTAAGAAGAAAGACGAGATACCAAAGAGCATTGAAAGACTCAATTCAATTGAAGCAAGATTGATCTCTTTAAGAGTACAATTTTCTCAAATACAAGAAATGAATTACGAGGGTCAATATTGTTTGTGTGGAAGTGTCATTAATGTCATGGCAAGCAGCATGGACAAAGCATAGGAGAGGCGGCATAGGAGGCATTGCCATGATTCCATAGTGACAGTGCATGCCTACTTGTTGGGATCAAAAGGAAGCTAGACTACAAACATTGCTACATGAATACACTATTGAGACACTATTCGATCCTTGCTGAGACAATGAGAGCACTGCATGAATTGTTGGAGACACTATTGTACCATGAGAGCAATTCCACATTGAGCAAAATCCAGCTCAAGCATATCAATTTGTTGCAAGAGAGTGAGCCCAAAATCACTACATAACCTACTACCATTGAGCATGATGACAATGATGATGCATTCGAAACAAACACACTAGCATAACATATCATTGACTACAATAACTCGATCATACATGTCACACCCTCTAAGGGACATTCACCACTTATTTGTTCAAAGATAGCTTATGCAAAGAGATGTCATTTGCAACACTATTTTTTGGAACCCAAAGATTTTACCACAAACTTTGTTCATAGAACTACAAGGTGGGAACTGATAAACGAAGATAGAAGATTCACAGGAAACATTGAGAACTTTTTCTTCAAGACAATGAAGATATGATTCTTAAAATCTTGTCATCAACCATCACAAAAAAGTCAGCTGCTTGGCAAATAGCTAAGCAATCGATATGTTCACCATGATACAGATATCGACCGATTGCTAAATTTGAGGGAAAGGTACAAATACTTTGATGCATTGCTCATGGCGACTGACTACAAGGACAAACTCAAGAAAAATATGTTCACAATGATCCGCAAACTGGGGCCATCTACATTCTTCATCACGTTTTCATGCAGCAAAAATTACTAGCCTAGCCTCTTGGCATGTCTATAGAAACTAAATCCTACCTTGCCACAAGATGAGGTCGATCTGTCCTACATTCGGTTTCTCTTTCATTCAGACCTAATCACAACAAGATGTCATGTGCATCGCTTTCAAGCATTGTAACAACAATTAAGGCAAGATAGCACAATCCTTGGGAAGGTAATTGACTTCTTCTTCATCACAGAATTCCAGCATAGAGGTAGCTAGCACGACCATAAATTAATATGGGTCAGAGGCGCACCAGCGATAGGCCAATCAACACCGAAGATGTTCTATCTTTCATTAACTCATATACAACTATCGATAGCGACCTGCTGGAAGCAACCTTGCATAGTGCACAGATGCACCACCATCGAAAAGGTTGCAAAAAAAAAAAACAATAGAGCATGTAGGTATGGATTTCCAAAAGCCCTTTTGCGAGCGACCTACATCCTATGGCTAATCAATGAGAAAGAGGCACCACAGCAACAAGACCTCCGAGACCTCATGAAGAAAATCACAAAAGCCATGCTAGAGCTAGGGCAAGGGACAACAATTATGTTCTACGAATGGCTACAACTATTGGAGATGATGGAATACCTCACTACATTAAGATACACTGTCACAAAGCCAAGCATACTATTGAAGTGACAACCAAAAGACACATACATGAACAACTTCAACGTCGCACTATCATCCCTATGGGATGCAAATATAGACATACAATTCATTTTGAATGCACACAGTGCAGCAACATATTGCATACATGACAAAGTGAGTCAACAATGCAACAAGAGAAATGAAGGAAGCATTTGAATACAGCATGAAAAATAATTTGAGCACAATTGAGCGCTTGTGCCGAATTAGAAATACAATGATAAACACTCAAGAGCTCAGCTCACAGCAAGCTACATATATCATTTGTTACTATTGCTGTCTAACTCATCACAACAATTCACATTTATCAACATTAACTTCCGAGAAGACAAGGTATTGCTATTAAAGTGCAAAACAAACTTGTAGTGCTTGGCAGATGGTGACACGAACATCTATTACAATGATATCATCCAAAGTACATCAACCACTGTCCATCTTTAAGAACTATTTGCCTAGCAGACTACGCAAGCAAAGCTTGTCAACTGCCGGGGTCAATGGAGCATTCATCCTAGCTATTGGATCAAAAAACATTCATAATGGGAATGAGTGCCGCTTTGTGCGACCGGCAACAAACGGTATAACAGAATGGAAAATCAATGAATCGCAATCAGTGCCACATTATCACTGTTGGATGCATGTCAACTCATTAAAGTCTCCCACATGCTCGCGACTCACGTCCCTACTAGGCCGTTCGATTCAAGAAAGATCTAACATGCCATAGTCCATGGCGACTCACGCCTCTATTAAGCCATTAGATCGAAATAGGATCTAATGGCAAAACACATGCCAAACTCGCCAATGAGCCACGCATCACACAATCACTCGAACTGCGATAAAATAGGCGAAGAAAGCGTTGAAACGTGCCCACCCCCACCTCCTCTCATCCCTTGAAAGTCAAAAATCTGATCGGATCGCCGATCGCAAGTGGAAACTAGGGCAACCGACTTCCGACCTCCAGCCAATCGCTGGTCACTAGGGATGGGCTCCTGGAGTAGATTCCATTCTCGTTGGCCTTTGGGGGCAGGGAAAACAACCAGAATGATATTCAATCATTCATAAGGCCTGCCCAAGATAAAAAAAGTAAACAAAAAGAAATCCACTAAAAATGGTGTGAAGGAAGAGGAGATAAAGGGGGGGGAGAGAGAGAAGAAAGGTGGAGATAGCGTGTAAGAAGACTTGAGGAGATAAAGAAGGGAAGAGAGAGGAGAGAGAGAGGTGAGACAGAGAGAGAAAGTCAACCACTTTAAAGTCTGCATTAAGTGAATGAAGAGGAGAGAATAGGAAAAATGCACTTTCAAAAATTCAAGAAATGCCTAATTTCTGTTTTGCCAAAATCTCAGAGTTGCATTAGGCAGACCAAAAAAGTTTATGTTATTTGAGAAAGGTCAAAGAAGAAGGACTAAATCGGAGACGCTGAGGATCAAGGAACCTTCGCATCCACAGACTCTCTCTTGGAATAAAAGGATTATCGGTTATCCCACACCCGCCTCCCTTGTGCTCCTCCTGCTCTTCATCGTTCCTCCTCCTCCTCCTCCTGCTCTGCTCTTCTCGCCTTGCTTTGCTTGCTATGAAAGCCACCATCACCGACCTTGACGTCTTCGAGCTCTCTGGCCCGACCCTCCTTGCTCAGTCGCCTGGACGAACTTGGTAAGATCCATTCCTTCGCAGCACTTGGTTTGACGTTTTGTTAGACAATGTGAATGATACAGCGCCGTTTCTGATCAATTTCTCGCTGAACAAAACTGTGAGATCGCTCTGTGTGTGTGAGAGAGAGAGAGAGAGAACTACAGAGAGGCGTTGAGGGGTGAGGGGAGTTGGGGCGGTTGAGCAGGGGACGTGGCGAGGTAATGGGCTGCACCCGACCTTTTCCCTCACAAGGATTATGCCGTTTCTGTGCAGGTCCAATGCCGATTACAAGCGGGCAGCCTTGGCTTGCCTCGTTTCTGCAGTTTACGCCATGGAGAAGGATAGAACTCTACAGAAATTGGGACAGACTCCATTAGCACCGGCCTGGTGTACTCCGTTCAAGTACAAGCCCGTGAAGCTAATAGTTGAGGAAGGAGGTGAGCAAATTGTGGGAGCAGTTTTCAGATGGAGCAGAAGATTATCATGGCTAAGATGGGCAAGCGCTCCGAAAGTTGTGGTCGCCTTCCGAGGAACGATTCCAGACGGAGATACGCTGAGGATAGATCTGACTGCCGATTTGTTCTTCACAATGCAGCAGCTACACACGACCTCCAGATTCAAGTCTGCTCTTGCGGAAATCAAGCAAACAATCGTCGAGAACGGCGTGGAGAACGTTTGCATCACAGGCCACTCTCTCGGCGCCGCTCTCTGCCTGCTCGCCGGACGAACTCTAGCTCTCGATTACGGATACTTCGTCGACGCTCAACTCTTCAATCCGCCTTTTCCCTCGTTGGCCCTGGAGAAATTGTGGTTGCAGAAGGTTCACATGGCTGCTACAGCAAGGCTTGCTGCCATGCTCCACGACGATAAAACCCAAAAGGAAATCCAAAGCAGTTTCCATGCTTTGGAGAAGTGGCGTCCTCATCTCTACGTCAATGTCCATGATCCGATCTGTTCTTCGTACGTGGGTTACTTCTCCGGCCGGCACTACCTGCTCGAAAGTGGCGACAGCAACTTGGTGCTACTCGCAGCTCCGCTTTCTCTGAGAGCACTTCTCCAATCGGTGTTCGGGGAGGCCAAGCCGTATCATCTCATCCCTTCTGCTCATCTGCACATCGTGAAGGGGGGCTCCAGGACGTTTATGAAGGCACATGGCATGTCTCAATGGTGGTCTAAGGAATATGAGATCGAAGATCTGGTCGAGAATCTGGACGTGAAAGAATTTGCAGAGCTTGTCAGCCATCAGCAGACTGCATCATGAATTTACCGAGTTTGATATCCAGATCTTAAATTCTAATGCGAAATGGGAGCAGAGATTTCCATCCACGATATCTATGATCAATCACTGTGTATGATTGATAGATTCCCATCAAGTATATACTCCTGTGAAGCTTCTTATACAACCAGCTATATTTGCAGCTCGATGTCAAGAGATCGGGTTGATTCTGCAGCTCCAACCGAGAAGTTCAACCTATGTTCCTGACGATTTTCTTCTCCGTCGCTGATCTGGAACTGTTTTTATTTGGAGCTTCATTTCAGCAGATCTGATATAGTTCGAGGTGAAATTCAAATTTCGTTTTCCATTGCTGCAGTGGAGAGTAGGACGGTGCCTTGGAATCTTGAGTGCATTAAGAAGCATAAAACAGGCATGTTTGAGGTTGAGCTTTGAATTTGGCCCCAAGACATGGTGTCCACTTTCAATACTGGGCCAGAAGAAAGTTAAGAGAGAAGGAACAGGAGCACGGATCTTCCGTCTCCAAAACATAGAATGGTGAACTTCAAAGTATGTAAAGATAACGAGGAATAATACATTCCTATTCCTGACGAGGGAAGGCTGGAGATCAAGGTTCCGTGGGAAATTTTGCATTGATCACAGATAGAGCAAGCATAGATCTGAATTATGCTTAAAGTTCTCTTGATTGTTATTTCCAGGATGGTGCTCTCTACAAAACCGATCGAGAGTGGTCCGATCGCTATATGAATACAAGAGGACAGTGTGGGCGGGAGAGAAGACTCTCAACTTGCTCTAAAGACCAAAATGCAAGGAGCTGCAGATTTTGACACGATTGTAAGAGACTCATATCCATGGAATGAATCTACCTAGGAATCACTCGAAGCTACTTCCCATTTACAACCCAGAAGTCGTTGGATGAATTGTATTTCACTACGTTGATTTCGTTTGTCTCTCAGCTTCTTTTTTTAATAAATAATAAATATGCCGGATTTTATTTCAGAAAAAAGAGGGGGGGTCACAAAGAGATCCTTTACAAAAATGTGGCCAAAAGTAGGGGCTGGGCCCTAGGCATGGGCTATGGAGCCTTCTTACAATCCTACTAGAGGAGGCAGCCAATATCCCTAATATTCTAACTAACAAGAGCCTGTGAGCCTTCTATACTCTTAGTTGCATCCAGCAGGATAGATTTAATGTACGCATTTAGCATGGGTTCTCTGCCTCCGGGGCCGGGGTTATCTCCTTATTATCCAAATGGCATAGCATGCTGCCCCTATTATGAAAGGCTAGCAAGCCTTAAATGTTGACGGGTAGCCATAGGTATCCCCCAACATCACCAACTTCAAGTTATTGGTTAACTAGAGAGACGACATAAGCCCAGTCTTCTTGATAGCTGGTTCGATCCTTGACCATAGTCGCCTCAACACCGGGTAGCATTGGATCAAGTGGTGTACATTCTCAACTGTGCTACCACATAAGGGACACAGTGGATTAATATCGAATCTCTTAGCTAATTTGGCCGTTACCAGTAGCCATTTACTGATAATTTTCCATAGAATGAAGTTGGTTAAGAATGTCTCTCTCATCAGCAATTGGCTACCAAGGCTGGCACAAGTCTCTCATCTTGTCATGTTTCCTTCGACATTGGTTGAAAATACTAATCCATAAGACTATTGTTTTGGGCGAAGCTAAGTTACTCTTTGTAATAACCAGAATTTTTTAAGAACTCTAGCCTAAGCTCTCACCTTGTAAACTTTACTTCATGTCGGTGCCGCCAGAAAACAATGCTAATGCTCAAAAATGCCGTGATGGAATGGCGATATAGATCCAGATGGTGAGCGACATGAGCATCCTTGGCCAAAAGATCTATCTGTTTCGAGCAGAAGCGCATTGATGCATGTTTGCATTGCTTGCAACTCTACTATACTACCAAGGAAGGTATAACCTCTTCTACTAGTACAATCTCCATGGAGTTTACCGGTATCAGAGCACTGGTATGGTTACAATGGTGTGTGGACCAGGTTAGCAATGTTTTATAGAGCAGGGTCATCTTGGTATGTAATTGGCTCCACAAACAAAATTGCGCAATTGTAGAATGTGGCATTTTCTAAAGAACCATCTGATTCCTTGACCAAAATTGCTCAAAATCCAATAATAAGCCCTTTGAAATAGACAACCATACCAATTTGAAGTAAGAGCTTTCTCATATGGATAGTCATTTTGTTGAGTGGCACACATTTTTGTTTATCCTTTAAGTCTCATAGTAGTTAATAAAAGCTCACAGTTGTAGTGCATCACTCTCGTACTCCGACAATCCATTCCATAAAGTCGAGGAAAAGAGAATCAAACAAGGTGCTGAACCCAATTCTTGTAAATCACTTCATACTTTTGGGCATCACACTTCGCACTTTCGAAGTGTGACCATATATATATTATGGTGTAGATGCAATGCTTGTCATCAAGTGAATATTAGAATTAATTGTTTTGTAAGTTTGTCAACTAGATTTGATTTCACATAGACAAAAATGCATCTCATTAGGCATAGGTGGATGGAACAGTTTAAGGCCCATTAGATCGTCTTTAATGTAAAAGTAGAGACAGTGACGATTACTTCTCAATTTCGAAGTGTGACAAGATATTTTCTATTGTAGATGCAATGCTTGTCATTGAGTGAATATCAGAATTGTTGCTTTGGAAGTTTGTCAACTAGGTCTAAGTTCACATAGGTTCTCATGTCATAAATGCATCTGGCCAGGCATAGATGAGTGGAACACTATAAAGCCCTTTAGATCGTCTTTAATATAAAAGTAGGGATAGTGACAATTGTCAATCGCATCATTCTTTTAATCATCCCTTTAGATGGATGGAACACTATAAAGCCCTTTAGATCATCTTTAACATAAAAGTAGAGACAGTAACGATTGTCAATCACATCATTCTTTTAATCATCCATCGGCGCCCATGTATGTGCAATGTCGGCTAGCCTAGGCTACGATTTCAAAAGTCAAATCTAGTACTGCCTTAAAACTACCTTGTGAAAAAAATCTTACTGTGAAACTACACTAAGTTGTCACACTTCCATCTGTTAATATACAAAGGTACCAAGAAGCTCGATGGGAGGTTGAGAAGCTTATGCACTCTCTACTTACTTGTACTTTAGTCAAAGTTCATTGTTTGCAACTAGCAAAGGCTATCATGGATGTCCCTACGTTTCTATTTACATTAAGCACCTATGCTATCCCAGTAAGTTTGTTCTTTTAACAAGTTTTTGGTCTTCTAGTAAATCTTATATAGTATTGAAGATTGTTTTGTTAAGTGTTCTTTTCTCTAGTTCTAGTTGGTTGCTTGTCATCAGTGTGTTGCAATTTACTTTATCATATCAATGTGGGAGTCAAGATGTATATCAGTTGATTGTATACGAGGTCTATTTATGGATTTCAAGCATGGGATTTTTGGAGTTATTTCTTATTCCTCATGCTTATGTTATAACTTATGTGTGTGTTTGTGTATGTACTCTATTGTTGTTTTTGTCTTCTTGTTTAAGTTGGATTCTACTTCATTGGGTTTGGTTGTTTTCACAAGGTTTTGCTCATATGGTATATTGAAAACATAGAAATTATTACCAATAATGGTTGATCATTCAATATCTACAAATTAGAATGTTCCTACTCATAATTCTCATAGATGCAACTTCTATGTCATGTCACAAATTATCAATATACAACAAGTGACTGCCTATTTGACACTTTAAAGTTCTAGACACAAAAAAATTTGACAACAGCCCAACTTCAAACTGCAATAATCTAGCACTTCATTATATGCTTGCATAATAATGCAAAACAAGCAATAGGGTCATGCACAATCACGTGTACCCAATCGCAAAACTATTTTAAGGGAAATTTTGGGGCAATGATGTGATGTGCTAGTGGGCGATATTTTGAATTTCGAGTGGACTCACGCTCTCATCAAAAAAATTTCTGACGTAATGATTGCCTTACTAGTAGAATAATGAGATGCAATATGTCAAAACTTGCTATTTTGAACATCGCAAAGCTCGACATATGTCAATACATGAGCAGTTCTACCCTCGTTCACATAGTCTTTTTGTTGCATCTTTGTGCATTAGATTGTTGTCCATAGTCTTTCCAGCCATCTACCTGCAACTCACCAATTTTCATCTACTTGCAGCTTGCCACCTGTCATCTACCCCGTAGCTCGCCACTTATCATCTATGCAAAACTTTTTCGAGATGATCTAGATTCGTGACCACCGTGTTAACATTGGCTTGATGTGATCACCATGTTGGTTCTTGGAGTTATTTTAGGGTGGATGAAGTTATTCCTAATTAAACTAAAGAAAATGTATTTACCTTAATTGGCTGGGTCACGTCAGACCAGCATTAGAGTCCCACAATTATTCATATATTTTGTAGAAAGGGATCCCCTTTCTTAATTTATATTCTTAGTGTGCCATCGAGAAGGCTTAAAACCAGCCCAGTGGTTGGAACATAATATTGTTATAGTGTAATGAGAGTGCGATTAATAGTTTAAAAAACGTAATTAAAAGTTTATCCTAAATGAAGAAAAATGTATTTCTTTGTACAACTACCGCGCTGGTTCTATTTTAGTGTGGGTTGCAATTAATCCTAAACCAAGGAAAATGTATTCCCTGGCAACCACGGCACTAGTTCTTGGAGCATTCTTGGAACTATTTCAATGTTGCCTTGCAACCAGTAGTTAGATGGCAAGAATGTTTCACATTTGGAAATATGAGACCGGACGGTGTTCATGAAGGTGTAGAAAAGGAATCTACTCTACGAAGAAATTATAAAGGATCTCAGTAGAACCTTTAAGTACTTTGGCAAGAAGCTTGAAACCATTAGACATTTCTCATCTCTCGTTAAGCAATGAAGGTCTGCAATTTCCTACCGACTTAGGAGGTAGTATCTCCTCCATTGCTATACTTAAAATTTTTTTATTTCTCTTAATACAATTTTGTTTTAGACCACATTAAAAAAACTCCCATATCTTTTATTATTGTTCCTACAAGATCAACCTTTACAGTTAAACCAAAAAAGTATAATCCTTGTTATTAAATAAGAGCCAGTTCACGTGGGGGGCTTCCCTTTTCTGAGCCTAAACCCTCGAGCTTTGACCTTGCATTGCCAAGACATCTTCAAAAAACAGCCACCCAAACTACTCTTTCTTGGAAAAAGGGTGAAATATATGTCCTTTCAAGGAAGTACCCAACTGTGTGCAATGTGAATCTTGAAGTCTTAGAGTATTACCCAAGTCCAAAAATCACCCTTTAATATTGCAATTATCATAGGATGTCTCTGGAATAAGATGAGTCCTAAACTCGAATCACGTACTCAAATTTGTGTGTATGTGTGAAAGAATAAAATTTTATACATGCATTATACTTTTGTCTAGTACCTATAAATTATGATAAAAGAAATACACACACGAGAGAGAGAGAGAGAGAGAGAGAGAGAGAGAGAGAGAGGACTTTAGATTAATACTCTTAGGTCACAAGTGATAACAACATCGTGTTAATTTTCCATGGTTTCAAAAATAGTCCTTGGAGACATGCAACCCCCCTCAGCACCCCTTTTGCTAGAAAAGGGTTTATTAACCCTTGAAACCCCATTTGTTGGGCTTCATCATCATGACTTGTATTGGTTAGGTGGTGTTAGCCAGAAAAGAAATCAAGACAAGAGGCTAGACACTAAGCATGGTGACGCTCAAGGGCCATAGAGGAAAGGAGAATGTGAGGGCAAAATGTTATCATGAGAGGGGAAAAGGGATTAGAAGGGGAGGGAATGAAGAGGGAGACTATGGCACAAGGGAAAAGGGAGAGGGGGAAGAGAAGCATGTACATGATGGGAGGAGGAATGTTAAGATGGAGACATCAAGGGAAGAGGGCCATGCTTTATTTGAAAGGAAGGGAAGGGGAAATTCAAAGTACTAGCTAGGTGGCTTTACAAGAATGAGCGTGTCTCATCAAGGAATAGCCCCCTCCTTTTATAGCCAAGAGAGAGGGTCTCTCCCAATAAATGCATCCTCCCACATGCATGGTGTGTGTGGAAGAGTCTCCCATGTGGGCTAGGCGGTTACGCACTCTCAATTGTGTGCGATAATGCTTGGCCACATTTTTCCACATATATCAACTCCCATATCCCAAGTCTATGATACTCCCTTGGTCTCTTTCCAATTTTATAATACGTTCAAACATCTAGGAGGACAAGTGGAGGGTTGGCGCAAGGAATCTTGCCACCTCATCCTACTTTCCCCATTATTTAACTTGCACTCTTGGACCTTCTATACCTCCCCCACATGGGCCTATCCTACATGGAGGGAATAACCCAATATAATATTCATCTCCACCTATTTTATATTACTTCTCCCATGGACTTTGAGCCATATCTCACTAAATGCAGGCATGGGACCGCCTAGGTGGAGGGGTGGCACATGGAGGAACCATGCCACCTTACATTTTATAATATTACTACCATGGATTATGTACATCACACCTTATGGGTCCTCTTACGTGGAAGGGTGGCACATGGTTGCCACCTCAACCCTGGGCCCTATGCACACCATATTTTATTATACTATTGCCAGACATACAAACACACACACATATTTATGCCTTTTTCCTTAGACAAATTTATCCATAACAGTTCCCCCCCCAGGCAGGGAATGCACAACATTTCCATGCCTGGGTCCATCATGCACAAAGAAGGGCTTGACGTAACGCTTGTTGATCACATTCTTGCCATATGGCTCATGCAGCCCCTGAACTTGTACAAACCCATTGCTATGTTCCTTGATGACTTTGTATGGACCGGTCCACAATGGAAGGAACTTCTTATCCATTTGGTGGTCTAATCTGTTATCAAAGCATAGCACAACATCCCCCTCAGCAAAGTGTCTTTGCCATCCCTTGCGAATCTTAGCATCCAAGCGGGCCTTTTGTCAATTCTTTTGAATCTCTGTTTGATGTAGGGCAAGGTGTCGGGTTTCATCTAGCTTCTCAAGTTGCACCAATCGGGCCTCTACATGTTCATCTTCTGTCATCCTTTGTTCTTGTGCCAATCGCAAAGCTGAAATCTCTATCTCTAGTGGTAAAACGGCCTCAGTACCGTACACCAAATCAAAAGGAGTGTGACCTGTAGATGTTTTATGAGTGATGTTGTAAGCCCATACGGCTTCTGTGACCTCCCATGGTTTTACAAAGGAGGCCATTGGTCCACTCCATTTGACCCATGGATGCTGGATAATAGATGCTAAAGGTGCAATGATCAATACCCATGTGATCCATGAGTAATTCCACTGCTTCATTTAAGAATGGACTCCCATTGTCAGATACTATTTCCATGGGTGTCCCAAACCATTAGGAAAAAAGGGAGCTCATTTTGGGGCCTTTTACGGTTTGGAAAAATAAGCTCTCAACCAATCAATAGAAGGCCAACGTAACGTTGAAAATTCACGAAAATAAGAGAAAATAGAAAAAAGAAACAATACTTTATGTAAGTACAAGCGTGCTACATTAATGAGGAGATTGGTTTTTTATTCGTAGAAGATCTTTGGACAAGAAGATAGAATCTAAACTGACATTTTATCTGACAAGATCCTTCCCGCTTCCACCTTCCTTTGAATTTTCAAATATTGTGCCGCCTTTCGTGCGAAAGGTCTACCATTCTACACCATTGCCTCATTGTGCAACTGCCTTCCTTTTCCAAAACTGCTCCCTTGATCCTGTTTGGCGTAGAGTAAGATGTTTCTCGTCAACTGTCTGTTTGCCCACTTTCTCTTTCTTGAAACTTCAAATTGTTATCTTAGTTACATTACTTTGCTATTGTTACAGATTCAGAAAATCTCCATGGTGAACCAAAACCACGGCCGTTCTTGTGCAAGACGCTTTGTGGATGATAATGCTACGAAGGCAGAATTATACCAAACATCCTTACCCCGTCGACCTGCTTCTTCTATTTCGTCGGTAGAGAATTCAAGTACAGTCAAAACAGAAGGAACTTGGGAAAGGTTTAGTGTTTCGAAAGGAGCATGGGTGCTCATGCAACCTAGCAAAAGAAAAAGACCCCAGACAAAAAACATTTTCTTGGCATCGTGGAAGGGAAGAGTACGAGATTTTAAAATCACCAAAGGGAAGATATCCGTGAAAGAAGTTTTGATTCAGCACGTGTACATGCATAAAGAACTTGTCTTGCGAGACTATCCAAAAAATCTTCCGCAACACAGGCCTAATTGTATATTTTTCTATTGTGGTTTTTTCCTTCATGAGGTGTATGGATTTTTAAGATGAAGCTTTCTCTCTTAACTTATTGACATTCTTGTGTTGTTTTATTTCAGATTTATATCCTTCATCGTATGAGACATGGCAAAACATCGATTGTATTCTGGGATTTATAGATGTTCTGCATGGATCGATAGGAGAACAACAATACCAAGGTCGATGTGCAACAGAGCTAGCTCAATCGGGTATATTTTTTACTGATCATTTTTATCAGTTGCTGGACAAAGCTAACACACATGGTGTATTAATAAAACAAGACCTTCCGGCGTGGAATTCGGTGGATTGGCCTCACCCACATTCTAGTGTTATAGAGGCATATAGGGCGAAGCTTTTTACAGAAGTACAGAAAGCTCTGAGGCCCAATATTGCCACTAGGATAGTAAAAATTTCTTTGTGCATGCCTCTCACAGTTTTTGTAGACTTGTTTAATACCTTTCCAGTAAAGGTTTCAAAAACAATGCTCACAGTTAAAGCAACAAATTCGGCATGCATGCCACAATTTTTGGATAAAGGTTGGGATAAGAAGACATGTAGTTCAGTGTTTTGTGAGGTGGTCCAACCTTCTATGCAACTGAAGTACATGGTTGCATCACAAAATTTTATTTTCTCTTTTTATTACAAGCGCAGTCGAATGCTAGGCTCAAAGCTTGTCCCAATGGACCAAGATGAAGAGTCGTTTGGTGCACAAAATAAACTTATTGATATTGATGTTCTTGAGAATGGTGATGTGGTAGCCAGTATCTCGTTAAGAGAATGTTGCTCCCTAGCTCAATTACGCAGTGACATTCTGTTTGAGACTGAAGGTTCTATCTCAAACGACTTTTTATTTATCTACAAGAACAGAAAGGTACACCATCTGATTTATCCTAGTCTCTATAAGCATTGCTATTAGTTTAATTTACCACTCTAATTCATATTGCTTTTTTGCAGTTACTCAGAAGAAGAGAGAGCTCAGTTAAATGCAAAGACATAGAAAATTTTAAAATTGAGATCACACATACTCCATAAAGAAAGGTTTTGTATTCAATCAAGTAAGATTTTGTACAGAATTGTTTAGCTGAATCTGTAGAACATATTTCTAACATCCATTTTCTATTTATGTACAGTTTCATCCAGAGGTTGCTCTACATTTTCTGGAGGATCTTCTCTCTGCTGCTCCATCCTGTCCGTGCTCCATCCTGTCTCCTCCACTGCCCCAGAAGCCTCTCTTTGCTGCTTCTCCACCTTCTCCTCAACATCAGCACCAGGTCTTTGCTCCTGTGTCTGCTCCTCCTCAGCACTCTGTGATTGCTCCTGTGGCTTCTGGTCCTCAACATCAGGTGCTTCATATGTGGGATCAAGGTGTATGACACCTTCTTGTACTTTAGAGCTTTCACCCAGCTCCACAGTAGCTGCTACAATAGGTTTGGGGGAGACATAGCTCAAAAACCTCAAAATTGTATGAGCTCTAAAATTATGTACATAGTTGGGGCTGAAGCTATCCTCTTTCATCTGCAATGGCAGAGGATAATTTAGAACACTTTGTATCATTATGAATTATCTTCAAGCTAAATGAAAAGTATTTTTCCTTACCAGATCTGGCTGTTCCTTTTCAAAGTAGCTTGAAAGTATATATTTTGCATTGATCAGCACCCTCCATCCACAACTACTTGAATCATTTTGTTGTGGTGTCTGTACAGTTAGAAAAAAATGTTAGAAACTGTGAGCATCAGCACAAAACAAAATTATTCAATAAGTTCAAAGACATAGCATTTAATAGACTTTTTACCTCTAGACTTAATGGCTCTATTGAATCCAACAGAGAGACATTTGGAGGACAATGATCCAATGCATCTAATAGCCTTCTAATACAACTGCAATATGTATAATTTAGTTAGTATGGTATCAAAATAATGAAGTTTTGAGTTCAAAAAGCACACACAGTACTTACAATTTCAGCTCTCTGTGTGTGTTTTTTAGAGAGTTGAATAGAAAGCATTGCTTCTGCTGGATGTCAATAGACACAAAACTCCAGTGGTCACTGCATAAGGAAAAAAGCATAAGCAAATGAAAGGCTACAAGAGTTCCCAATATTAAAGAAGAATCTTAAAAGAAGTAGTCACCCACATACCTGCTATGATATGGAAGTAGCAAAATGTCAATTACTTCAAAATTGCAGTGTTTGAACCAGCTGGAAATACTCATGGGAGTCTCTTTTGCATCTCTTAATCTAGAAGAAATGACTGGATCAACAATATGGACTGTATGTTGTACAGAGGGATGAAGCCAGCTTCTCATCATGCTGCATAGGATCAGAACATAATTAGGGTAGGTTATAAAAGAGTTACAAGGAGGATTGATTTGCAAAAAATGTAAAATTTAAAGACACTTACTAGAGCATTGCAAGAATGATAGTATCTGAGCAATACTCATTCTTGTTAGCCAATGCTGCTAAGCATTGTTTTGTCAAATCAAAATCATTGACTGAAACTTCATCCTCAATATGTACAACTACATCAGGGCCCAGCTCCTTCAACCTTCTATGTATGTGTAGCTCCTTCTTTCCAGTTTCCACATCTATAACAGATTTTGTTTCTTTTACTTGCTGCTTCAGTGAGTCCTCATAAGCAGCCTTCCCTCTGGTGTTCTTTGAGTGTGTTACCTCAACAACCTTTACCTCATCAACCTTGACCTTCCTTGTAGGTGGAATTAGCAATATATCTCTCATTTTGATGTCCTGCCATTCCACAGGATGAACCAGCTTGTCATATCTCCATCTCACTCTGGACAAAGTGTTGAAATCTTTGGCCATCAAAGTCACCCTGTGAGCATGGGCTGCTACAAGCATTGCATCCTCAAAATATTTCTCCAGGTAATCCTCTGCCATTTCCTGCAAGGAAAGAATGGCAGTTCTATTCCACCTGAACCCAAGGTTCCAACTGTCACAAATTTCTCTCACCAGTCTTTGAAAGGGTGCTTTGGGTATTGCAAAACCTATGGCTTTCTGTTGCCTCCTTATTTCCCTAAGCACACCTGCACCCTTATTCAATCTTTTGGCCTTTTGCTTGAGCAAGCTCATTGGCTTACCCTTCCTGCCATGTGAAGCTCTTCCCTTTGGAGGCACACTAAACTTCTTGGAACCTGTCCCAGCTGCTGTTGCTGCAAGACCTAGTCCTTTGCCAACTTGCCTTGCAGTTGATTTGGTTCTTGCCATCACTCTGAAAAACTGCATACAAAGGATTGGAAAGAGATCAAAGACATGAAGAACATGTTCTAACAAAGAAAAGGCAATCACAAGGGTGGTAGAAGCCAAATAGAGAAATTTGCAATAAAATGCGATATGAGCAGTTTGGAATTTCAAACAGGTCCACATCGCATTTTGCTGCAAATTTTTTAAATGAAATGCTGGTTCACTCCTACAGTGATTTCTATGTTTCTCCAACCAAATACAGTATGAATGGAGGTCATGCAAGAAGATCACATGCAAATATCACACTTGAAGATCTGCATTCCTTCAGTGATTTCTCTGTCTTGGTTTGAGCCTATGCATTTCCATACAGGATGTAATTTTTCTATTTTAGGCAAGAAGATTGCAGAGACTAAGGGGAGTCACAAAACCAGACATGTTCTCATTAAGAAAAGGCAATCACAGAGGTGGAAGAAGCCAAATAGACAAATTTGCAATAAAATGCGATATGAGCAGTTTGGAATTTCAAACAGGTCCACATCGCATTTTGCTGCAAATTTCTGAAATGACATGCTGGTGAACTTCTACAGTGATTTCTTTGTCTCTCCAGCCAAATACAGTATGAATGGAGTTTATGCAAGAAGACTACAGCTATGGAAGTCAAAAAACCAGAACATGTTCTCACAAAGAGAAGGCAATCACAGGGGTGGAAGAAGCCAAATAGAGAAATTTGCAATAAAATGCGATATGAGCAGTTTGGAATTTCAAACAGGTCCACATCGCATTTTGCTGCAAATTTTCTAAATGACATGCTGGTGCACTCCTACAATGATTTCTATGTTTCTTCAACCAAATACAGTATGAATGGAGGTTATGCAAGAAGATCACATGCAAATATCACACTTGAAGATCTGCTTTCCTACAGTGATTTCTCTGTCTTGGTTTGAGTCTATGCATTTCCATACAGTATGTATTTTTTCTATTTTAGGCAAAAAGATTGCAGAGACTAAGGGATGGTTTCTAAATATCTTCGATTCCCTCCACTGTCTATGTCTCTCTGCTGCAATTGAATTGTCTAGAGCTTGTCTTCGTCTTTGCTTTTGGGCTAGAAGAAAAGCAAGCTTGATTTTGGAGCTAGCAACTTTTCTTTTAGCATGCAGCCTTTGTAGTATGCCTCGGTAAAACCATTGGAAGACTTCCTTCAGACTATTCGCCTCTTCTGACTCCCTCCATAGTGTTGTGTGTGTCTAAAAAATGCATTACGTGCCATGTAGTGAGACTTCTCCATGCCTTGGGTAGACCAAATAGCTGGGCATCCATACTTTTTGACAAAATAGGGAAGGTGGTTGTATATGATATGCTGTAAGACATAAGAATGCATAGTAAGTAATAAAAAAAAGAGGATCACACTTAAGTAAAAGAAAAAGACATAACCTTACCATGTAGTCAGTTATATTGCAGGCTGTCCACGCGTCTTTCATTGACTTCCCAAAATGTTTAATTGCCTCCTCAAAGTTCTTGTAATCACTCTTTGTCCATGTTACTTTGTCACAGAACATGAAGAGTTGATCAAGAGACCTCCACACCTCTGCCTTCCTATTTCGTGCTTCCCCATCTGCCTCATGATCTTTCACAGCATTATGGACTTGCTTCCACAATCCATAATTAATCTTTGAAACTGCTCTACCTTGGCTTACTTGCTTACTGTGTTTGGGTCGAGACAAGAATCTTCTTGCCTTAACACCACCAATAGAGGGCTTGATTGGTACCTCCTTGCCATCGGTAGACTTTTTAAAATCCTTTGTGATTTGAACATCTCCTCCATGCAGACCTATATCGGATAACACTTTTTCCAATGCTTGAAGAGCATCCTTTCTATTTTTTTCGGGACGGAGTTTCCAAGCAAATCCAATATATAAAAATACCAATTTCTCAATAATTCGACATAGACCATGCAATGTGCAGATGTGAACATTACATAGTGGAATGTCCAGAATGGCCTTGAAGTCAGGGTCAACTTTATCTCTATTAGGTGCTCTCTTCCACCATTTTGAATCCATTACTTGAGCTGATTCTTTGCAGTAAAGACAAGGAGACTTTGAGTTGCCTCCTTTACTAATGTTATACATGCACTTAAGTGTTTTAAGATCCCCGGCCATGTGCCACTCTACTTGAAAATCACCTTTTCCTGCAACATGGAGATTCTCGCCTTGCACTTGTCTTTTGATTATTGTTGGTATTTCCGTGTGATGAAACACCCAATCTAGTGTTTCATGGTCTTCGGTCTTCACCTGTGAGATTATAGAAAACAAAAGTATTACTATATCAGATTTGAAAACAATGACCAAAATCAAGTATAAAACAGCCCATGATCATACCTGGAACGAGCCTAACCACCATATGTGTTTCTCTGACTGCACACTAAAATACTTCGAACTCGCTTCAGTCAATGATGTATCAATCGCTCCATTCATCAATGTAATAGTAACTCTTTCCATTTTCTTTTCCTTTACAACCTCACACTCATCCAGTTTGATAACAAATTTCAAAATGCCTTTGCACTCCTCAAATGTTATTCCATAAAACTCGACCATTCTTTTTTGAAGTTGTTGCAGATCTAAAAATATATTGTTCCAAGGATCATACACAGTGGTTCCTTTAACACCATGAAATATTTCTTCAATATGGATATACTGCCCAATAAATTCATCTATACTTTCATTCAAATGACCTCTTATCCTCCACACGGTTGCTGGATTTGGCAGTAAAACTCGTTTAATCCTTTGATCTTTCAAAGTTGAGGATATCGCATGGAAAATCGAACTATATCCCTTCCTGCTAACTCCACTAACATCAAGAGCCTCTTGGATTATAGTGCCATCAACTTGATTATTGGATACAAAGTCCTCTACAACATTGCGTTTGACTGTTTTGTATTTTTTTTCCTCAATCAAACCTTTTGCTACACCGCAAGAAAGCAATCCTTTCATTTGTTTAACAGGAAGAAGGTTCGGGTCCATATTTTCTTTTGCAAGCTCCAATAATTTCCTGTAATAACAACATTATATGACTATATTATTCAGCACCTCCATTCTTATTTTGCGACAATCAACGAAATAGATATAGTCTGGAAGAGAGCCTTTTTGAGTATACAAAATGATAAATTTCAATCTAACCTTGCTTCCTGAATTCGTCGCTTGCATCCACCAGTCCCAGCCTTCAAATTTGCAATGTTTTTAATCTTCCTGCTACGTTGTCTGTCTCCAAGCACGGTTCTCTTCTTTCTTGCTCTTGTCAATTCTTTTTTACTCTTTGAATGCTCCTCGATTTCATTCTGCAACTGCTGCTCCAATTTTGCACGAATGGCTATCTCCTCCATCTTGGCCCCCTTTTCTTGTAGGTACATCATTTTATACGTTTCCGCAAATGCAGATTGCGCTGAAATATAACCAAGAAGTCCATTTTGTCCATCGCCGGCAAACCTCAGTAATGTGGTGGGATTGACAAATGGAGGTGTAGAGTTTTTTACTTGACATTTTGGATATATGCTTCCGTCGCACCATAAGTCAATATGTTGAAGCCCTTCTCTTCTCATATTTTCCCACTGTTGAGCATTCAGCACCGTATCCTTTCGTCTTTTTTGTGCTGGAGCATATTGTTCTTCCAAGTCGATGTGAAGATGGTGTAATCGCTTCTTCTCAGATAGTGACTCACTAGTATCGGCCATTTTTTGTGCTCCTCAGGTTGCGAAGTTTGTTTTTCAATCTCATAGTCGTTTTGTAACATGAATCGTGGAAGTGTGGCGGTATCCATGTGAATATTTTGAAAACTTGCAATCACTAAGTTCAGTGATGGACTCTTAATGAAAGACCTGCACACGTCGGCCAAAGAGATGCGGAATCTTTGGTAAACAAAAAAAAATCTAAGAGGATATTTAATACAAAATCGTGTTAGTCAGACAAAAGATTATCTTATTCCTTTTTGAATTGACAGTTCTGTAGTCCTTACTGACAAATCTGAGCCACGTTTCCGTATTTTACTATTTTTGAGGTCTTTTAGGAGAGAAATAAATCAAAAAATAGTGAATTTCTTACAGGGCCCCAAAATGAGTTCCCTTTTTCCCTAATGCACCTCAAATGTATGGTCCTCCCTTAGATGCTTACTCTCGACAAGGTGTATATTCTCACCCTCCGCCTCGAAGATTTCCCCAGCCTCGCCCATGAGCCCCCCTCCTTTCTATTCCCTCGGCCCCTCCAGCTAAAGAGGCCCCTCCTGCAAAAGAACCCGGAGTCAATGACCTAGCCAAGGCCCTGAATGATCTTTGGCTTGAGATGGTGGGCATAAAAAATCAAGCCAATCGCCCTCCAAGAGAACGTGCCAATGTTGTATGCTACGAGTGCCACCAGAAGGGTCATTATCGTACCGAATGTCCCAATATTCCAAGGGTGAATCTTCTAAGTGAATTAGGTGACAAAACATGCGTGCCTCAGGATCTATGGAGTGCTCTAAGGTGGATGGAACCTATGTGGAAACATGATGAAGAGAGTGCTCATGACATGTATCTCAAGTCAATTAGGTTCCAAGATAGATTAGCTTGGACTCATAAAGAGAATCTTGAGATAGTGCAAAGTGCTTGATTGATATTCCTTCAAATGAACCTCCCTTTTATAGGTGAGGGTACTTACATCCATTTTGCTTGCTCACATGTGGGATATCTCCTCCATGCCATGTGGCAGCTTACCCTTTGCTCATACCTTTGCTCTACATGTGCTCATGGCACCACAACTCTCAACACCTCCCCTTGGTGCCATAATCCTTTGGCTACTGCAAGGTGGTCAGATGTGAGTTACATTCCATCACCTCCCCTTAGTGCATGCATTGCTACTTAAGGTGGTCAAGTGTGGCTTTTACATGTGAATACCTCCCTTGGGTGCTTTCATAGCTACTCTCAGGTGGTCAGGTTTGATTACAAAACATAGGCAAGGTTGGCAAGGTTTTTGCTTTTCAATGCTTCATGTCGATGGCGTTTGCTTCTTCGCTTGACGTAGCTGGATGCATGATGCTTTGTTCTTCCGTGTGCCTTGATGCTTTTTGTGTGGATGCCATGCTTTTTGCTATGGTCATCTCATACACTTGTGCTTGCGGCTTGCTGTGTGCATTCATGCTTTGCTTTTCCATTTGTTGCAAAGGTCTTACCAATTGATTTCTTTCAATATTAGCAGTGTCTAATTGCATACAATGATTCTGACTTAACAGGCGCGTAGAGCTCGAAAAGGCGATCACTTTTCCCTTTTGGAGCGTGTCCAAATTCTTCCTGGATTGCAAGTTATGGCTTGTCAAAGATTCTATGAAGAAGAGGGCCTTTGATGATGTGGCACAGGGATTCACATGTTGAATTCCATACTGTGCTTAGCAGGGGCTCTGTGCTTAGGTGGCACTGTGCCATGTGGCAACCTTTAGACCCACTTGGTTAACCCAAGGTTTACACAAATCTTACCATGGTTCAGCTAACCCAAGTAGCTGAACCTAACCACAGTTAGCTTTGACACCTTATCTGCCACGTGGCTTAAGGTTACACCTTAGAAAAACTTTGAGGCTGCAGAGAATTTGCAGCGACGACGGCGATGCGGTGGTGACGATGAAGATAGCTCGTTGGAGAGGCATTTGCAAGAAGTTCATTTTGCTGTAGATATTGGAGCTCTGTGGAGCTTTCATTGCAGGTCATTGCTCGTCGTCTAGAGCTGACTACGGAAAAGCAGAAGTTGCAGCTCATGGGTATCGTGCTTTTGGTAGACGCTGCTGCGTTGGAGAGTCCTGCGCTTTGTAGGAGCTGTGGAGCTGGCGTGGCTTGTGGTCATCAATGGAGCTATCAGTAGTCGTTGAAGTACCGTGGAGCGATGCCAAAGCCGATCGTTTCTCTGTGTTTGTTGGAATGGAGGAGTCGCCTACTGTGTGGATGTCAAGCCCGGGGCTCCGTGTGCTCCTTCGATGGGCCTGTGCTAAGTCCTCACAGCTTCTGAGGACTGCTGAGGAGACAAGGGCTCATTGGAGGTTGCTGGCTGTCAAGAGCCGCTCTTGCTGCTTCATAGTTGTAGTTGGCGGTGCTCGATCAGGTTGCAAAAGCTAGGAGATTGCGTCAATGGGAAGTCAAAGCTTTGGGCTGTTGTTTCTTGAGGCTTGGAGGTGTCATTATAGGAGGCGAGGCTGTCTGCAGTCCGGGGATGAAGGGCGTTGAAACTATATTGGAGGTCGAATGCTGTTGTGCTGCTGCCGCCTTGCCGTCGAGGTAGCCTTTGAAGAATACTTGATAGGATTTAGAGACTCAAAGTTCTCCATAGAACAAGGAACTTGGACTCAGATCTCTCTACGTATCTTTTGGAACTCTATGTCTCACCCGTTTCACTCAAGAGTAGAACTAGGTCTCTCAATTCAATTCAAACCTTTTTGAATACTTTTTCTTGAAGAAGAAGAAGAATAGACGGAAAAACCTCTCTTTCTCTCTCTCTCAAACACTCAATGGACCAAATTCTTTCACAAGAACAATGAATCTAGATCTCTCTCACAACTCAAGAAACACTCTAAAGAACTCTCTAGATCTAAAACTAATCTAAACTAATCTAGGAATGGGAGCAATCCTAGTGAACTACTAATGAGCTAAACTAGGAGAGCTAAACCTATGCTCTGATACCATGACAAAACATGCGTGCCTCAGGATCTATGGAGTGCTCTAAGGTGGATGGAACCTATGTGGAAACATGATGAAGAGAGTGCTCATGACATGTATCTCAAGTCAATTAGGTTCCAAGATAGATTAGCTTGGACTCATAAAGAGAATCTTGAGATAGTGCAAAGTGCTTGATTGATATTCCTTCAAATGAACCTCCCTTTTATAGGTGAGGGTACTTACATCCATTTTGCTTGCTCACATGTGGGATATCTCCTCCATGCCATGTGGCAGCTTACCCTTTGCTCATACCTTTGCTCTACATGTGCTCATGGCACCACAACTCTCAACATTAGGCTTTGAGGATTCTGACGTAGAGATCCTTGACCTCGGGAAAAGAAGTCGTACCACCTCGGACCCCTCTCCAAACTGTGGATCGCCTGGGCCACCCCATAAAGAAGGTCTCCTTCTCAGAGCCCTCATATGCTGAGATGGCAGACCCACCAATAGAGAAGACTAAAAGATCTCGCAGGAGTAAGTGGTCGCCCTCGGATTTTCCCATCGGCTCAGGGCAAGAGGACTATTCGATCATTTAGGACCTTGCTCATCGGTCTTTGAGCATCACGCTCACTCAACTAATAGCATTAAGCCCTAAGGTGAGATGTGAGCTACAGCAAGGGCTCTCAACAAGGAGGAGCAAGAAAAAGGGAAAGGTACGAGAGGTCTCTTCCATCTTTGAAGAAATTGATCGGCGCCCACATACAGTAGATGTCATCATAGATAATTGCCGTGTCAAAAGTGTGTGTGTAGATGGGGGAGCTGCATGTAATATCATGGTGCCTCGAATCATGAAGAAATTGAATTTGAAATGCACAAGGCGTTCCTCCACTCGAATCAAGGTAGCAGATGGTCGACGGCTCACCACCCTGGGAGTCATTTGAGAGTGCTCTCAACGGAAGCAAGAACCGAAGAAGGAGAGAGAGAGATAGAGAGCCACACAAGTTTTGGTGGGTGCATAACCATCCTAATCTTCTTTTTCATTCATTTATATATGTGTTTGAGTATTGTACATAACCGAGGTAAAGGCACAATGACCTTTAACCCCCACAACCTCCCACTTAAAGGACAATGTGCCTTTAAGGGAGAACAACCAATGAGCATACTATCCAATGCCCATCAATAAACGACAATACTCAAACCGCTGACTAGGTAGACTCTTCATTAGCATATCTGCAGGGTTATCAGCTGTATGAACCTTAACAAACTCTATGCGCTTGTCCTCAAGTACCTCCCTGATGAAATGGTACCTGACCTCAATGTGTTTGGTCTTTGCATGAAAGACTGGATTCCGTGCTAGCTGAATAGCACTCATGGAATCACTATGCAATGTCGGTACACCTATATGAATCCCCAAATCTCCCACTAGCCGATCAAGCCATATCGCCTCCTTGCAACCCTCTGTGGCTGCAACATACTCAGCCTCTATGGTAGACAAAGCAACGCACTTCTGTGCGCGAGACATCCACGACACTGCACCACCTGCAAAGGTGAACACATAACCAGAAGTGGATCTCCTACTATCCACATGCCCTGCATAGTCTGAATCCGTGTACCCAAGTACATGCATGTCTCCTTTACCAAAGCAAATGCACATCTCCTTGGTACCCTTCATGTACCTCATGATGCACTTAACTGCCTCCCAATGCCTCTTTTCTAGATTAGCCATATACCAGCTAACAACTCCCACTGCAAATGCAATGTCTGGTCTAGTAGCTATCATAGCATACATAAGACTCCCAACTGCTGATGCATAAGGAACCTTGGCCATCATGGCCCTTTCCTCATCTGATTTGGGACTATCTGTGTGACTCAGTTTCACATATGGAGGCAATGGAGTACTCACTGCCTTCCCCCCCTCCATATTGAAACGCTGCAATACTTTTGCAACATACTTTTTTTGTGAAAGCCAAAGGAGTTTCCTACTCCGATCATGCGTGATGCGCATACCAAGAATATGACCTGCAAATCCCAAATCCTTCATATCAAAGGCCTCATGCAACTTGGCCTTTAATGCATCTAGCTCATAAGTATTCTTGCTAGCCAATAGCATATCATCCACATATAGTGCCAGGATTATCAGGCTATTATCCTTAGCCCTTTTAGTGTAGAGGCAGTGATCAATTTCACTCCGTCTAAAACCTTGGGACCGAATGAAAGCATCAAACTTATGATACCATTCTCTAGGCACTTGCTTAAGACCATAGAGACTCTTCTTCAGCTTGCAAACTAAATGCTCTTTGCCCTTTTCTTCAAAGCCTTCCGGCTGCACCATGTAAATTTCCTCATGCAAATCCCCATGCAAGAAAGCCGTCTTGACATCCATCTGCATAAGCTCCATATCCTCTACTGCCACTAGTCCAAGCATGCATCTAAGTGTGGTCATCTTCACAACCGGAAAGAATATCTCATCAAAGTCCACACCCTTCTCTTGCTTGAACCCTTTAGCGACCAAACGGGCCTTGTACCTAGGCACATCATCACTTGTGACCTTCATTTTGTAGACCCATTTACATGGCAATGCTTTCTTTCCATGTGGCAAAGAAACCAAGTCCCAAGTCTTATTCTTCATAAGTGAACTCATCTCTAATTGCATAGCATACTCCCACTTGCGTTGATCCTCACGCATCATAGCCTCTCTATAGCAAGAAGGCTCCCCGCAATCAATAAGCATCACATAGTCTACCCCTGGAACAATCCTATCAGGCAGTCTAGACACTCTAGATGATCTTCTCAATGGCATTTTAGCTTGCTGTCCCACCTGCATATCAGCCACATTTGGCTCATCATTTCCACCAATAGATGATCCATCATCTACCCTTGATTGTATACCTGTGGGAGTACTTGGTGGTACCATTTCTTGTACATTTGGTGCATGGACAGCTTGCTGTCTATCAACATATGCAGGTGGATTCACATCCTGGAAAGTGATTCTCCTCATTTCCACATCCCTCATGGGTGCCTTATGCATCTTCTTCTCATTGAAGACCACATCATGGCTGCGTATGATCTTCTTTGCTTCTGGATCCCAGAGACGATAGCCCATCTCTCCACTTTCACCATAACCTAGAAAGATGCATTTCCTAGACTTAGGATCTAGCTTCTTTCGAAGCTCTTTTGGCACATGTGCATATGCCTCACACCCAAATATACGCAAATGAGAGTAAGAGGGCTTCTTGCCACTCCATGCCTCTTCAGGAATACCACCATCCAAACTCTTACTAGGTGATCTATTGATCACATGCACTGCAGTCTTCATTGCCTCAGCCCAAAAACCACCAAAAAGACTTGCATTGGAAAGCATGCATTGCAACCTTTCTTGAATGGTACGGTTCATCTTTTTTGCAACTGGATTTTGCTCTGGAGTACGAGGGGATGTGAGCTCCCTCTTAATCCCATGTGTATCACAGAAATGCTGAAAGTCATGAGAGAGATACTCTCCACCATTGTCGGTTCGTAGGCATTTAAGCATTCTACCTGATTGATTCTCAACCAAGGCCAGCCATTTCTGAAATACTTGGAACACATCACTCTTCCGAGCTATAGCATAAGCCCACACTTTCCTAGTTGCATCATCAATGAATGTCACATAGTATTCAGCCCTGCCTAATGACCGTGTAGGCATGGGACCGCATACATCTGAATGCACCAAATCAAGCTTTTCAAACTCTTTCTTTCCCCTTCTTTTATGGGCTGTTTAGTCTGCTTCCCATAGAGAGTGCTCACAAAATTCAAAATCAGAGAAACTCAAATGCGGTACATAACCCAAACGGCATAAGAGTTTCATTCCATTCTGGCTCATGTGCCCTAACCTGCAATGCCACAAAGAAGTGCTTGGCAGCTCGGTTATTGCAACAACATGATCAAATACCCCTGATACATGTAAGGGATACAAAGTCCCACACTTGGCACCCCTGGCCAAAAGCATAGAGCCCTTCTGAATTTTCCAACTGTGAAAGCCAAAAGTGGTGTGAAAACCAGCATCATCTGGCTAACCCACTGAAATAAGACTCTTGGTCAGCTTAGGCACATGTCTCACATGTTTCAAAACAAATGCAAACCCATTTGCAAAAGAAAACTTTATGTCACCTGCTCCCACTATGTCACATGCATAGTCATTTCCAAGATGCACACAACCTGTCTTTCCACTATCATAAGTGGAGAACCATTCCCTATGGGGAGTAAGATGGAATGAAGCACCAGAATCCAAAATCCAATCCTAGGAATATGCATCATCTGAAGTGGTAAGCAACTCTGCAGATAAAGTAGACATGAAGAGAACATCATTGTCACTATCATGTGTGACTGCATTGATCTCCTCGATCTTCACTTTTCCTTTGTCCTCCCTTGGACTCTCTTCCTTTTGATTTGCACCCCAATTTGCATTCTTTTTCTTATCCTTTTGCTCTCTTTTCAGCTTGTAGCAATCCTTTTTCATATGGCCCTTCTTGCCATAGTGGTAACACTCAATGTTTTGTGCCCTGGATTTGCTACGAGACTTCCCTCTTTCTTGGGACTTCCCCCTGAACTGTGATCTACCCCTTTGCACATTTAAGGCTGCATCCTGCTTGTTGCCATCCATAGACTTCCGTCTAATCTCCTCGGCCAACAAGCTACCCACAACATCATCAAATTTCAGTACTCCACCAGGTGCAGAGTTACTGACAGTTGTACGGAAGGTATCCCATGAGGATGGCAATGAACATAAGAGAAATATTGCCTTAGTCTCCGCATCAAAATTCATTTTCTGAGCCTGAAGCTGGCTGAAAATAATATTGAATTCATTCAAGTGAGAAGCAATGGAGACCCCTTCCTTCATCTGCAGCTCAAACAACCTCTTCATGAGGTAAACTTTATTAGAGGCAGTTTCCTTCTCATAAGTGGCACACAGTTTCTTCCACAAATCTTCCGTAGTCTGCTCATTTACTACTGTGAAATAAACTGACTCTGCAAGATGAAGTCTAATAGTAGACTTTGCTAATGCATCCAACTCATTCCAATCATTCTCAGACATATTTGCAGGCTTAGCTTCAATCCCTGCCAAGGGTTTAATCTACTTCTTTTGAATAAGCACATCCCTTATTTGTTCTTTCCACAAAGAAAAGTTTGTCCCATCAACCTTTTTAATGTTGAAAAACTCCTTTTCAGACATGGAAGAGGATGCCATGATGCAAATAAAGCAAAATCCCAAATGCTAGTGCCTCAAGAGAGAATCATACCAAATACCAGGTGCACCCAAATGTGTATGCCACAATAGAGTGAAATATCACCAAAATTCAAAGCTCAAAGCATCAAAAGATGCATCTGACTCATGTGCATATACTATGCATCCATATGAGCAAATCTGGCCCAAAAGAAAATGCCAATAAGTGCCAAATGACTCAAGCATAAACACTGTCCATTGGCATATGCATCAATAATATCTCATCCAAGAGAGCATAGCACTATCAGTGCATCACCTACAATGTGTCAAAGCTGTCCCTCAGCATAAAATAGCATCCATGTGCAAAGCGTCCATAAAAAATAGCATCCCACAAGGCAATTTGGGCCTATCAGCGCATCCAATAAGGACCGCAATGCATCCAAATGGCCTATAAATCATCCACTGCAACCCAATGCATACCACGAACGAGCGCACACTGCTCAAACTGCAACCAGAGTGATCTGCATAAGGTATGCTCAAGAAATCATAGTCCCACGGTAATGACCGCTACTGAAAATAGAACCTGAGATGCCTCAAAACATGGGCGCCATTGCATAATCGGACTCAGCAAGAAAATCTGCAAATATCTCTCTTCTGCCAGAACTCCAAAATCCGATGAGTGAGAAATGGGAGTCAACACTTATCCACTGCCATGTGGCATAAATCTAAGGTTTCAAAACCTTAGAATGAAAAATGCATAACAGAGAGACGAAATCGAATACACAGAGATCTATAACTCTGAAAATCCTCCACCGAATTGCACAAGAACTGACAGGTAGGGGTTTTTGGGCGTCCAGAATGCAATGGGACAGACGGTTTTGGAAACCGTGGTCTCAATCACTGGGTCCAACACACAGACTGAAAAACGTTTTTGGAAACAGAGCTGTTTGTAAACTCCACCGGAGTGCGAATGATGAGCAACATAGAAGTTTTAGGACCTCCTGAGTCCACTAGAACTGACAGATCTACAAATGGTTGCTCCAAACTTGAGTTCCAACACCCAGGCAAAAAACGCAGGAACTGACACAGTGAGTCAGAAATCCAATGAAATGATCCCAGATTCAAGAATGAAGGTGTTTCCAAGCTCCTGAAGTGAAGTGGACACCAAAAGCAAGCAATAGTTGCCTCTACAAGTTAATATGGAGTCTCTGTCATCGAACGGAACAGGGAAAAGCTCAAAAAACGACTTTTTCTTTGAAACCACTTAACAGGCTCTCAAAACCACTTCGCAAAGCCAAAGTGACTTTTCCAAAGGTTCCTCCAAGGTCTCTGCACACTCGGATGCAAGTAAAGTCACCCACAAAGCTTCCCACAAAGCTTCTCTTTCCTCCCACAGAGCTACTGAGCTTCCAAGCATTCACGCACGCTCAGCTAGATCACCCGGGCTCTGATACCAGTTGAGAGTACTCTCAACGGAAGCAAGAACGGAAGAAGGAGAGAGAGAGACAGAGAGCCACACAAGTTTTGGTGGGTGTAGAACCACCCTAATCTTCTTTTTCATTCATTTATATATGTGTTTGAGTATTGTACATAACCGGGGTAAAGGCACAATGACCTTTACTAGGCGATGGATACATCCCTGATGGTGGGTGGGAGTATGCCCCTGGGGTGGACCCCCTAGGTTGTTGTTGCTAGAGCGGAGGGGGTTGCAGAGGGAAAACCATCTTCTTTGAAGTGGGGTCAGACTAGACTTTATCAAACCTTTGAGCAATCTCATGTGCTAGCACCATAGTTTCTGGATTCTCCCATTTAAGCTTGAGGCGGAATTCATCATTTGCTCCTGCTATAAGGTAGCCCAACACGTGCTGAGTCATTCCAATTCGAAATCTGGCATTGTCCTCCTACGTGGCAATTAAACGATCCAGGAGCACAGTCGCTCGATCCACATATCAACGCGCCGTCTCACCTTCTGACTACTTCAAGTTTGCCACCTGCAGGTACACATTCTTCGGCTCCTCTTCTTTGTCGAAATACTCAATCATCACTATTGTCAACCTTGGCTAGCTTTGGCGAACGTCTTCAGCCTGCTTCTTATACCACACTTGAGCCAAACCCTCTAGAAATGTGGGAAGAACCAGTAGCCATCTATCTTCAGTAAGAAAGTTGAGAGAAACACAACGGCGCTTGAAGGCCACAAGATACTCATTTGGATTTTCTTCAACCCATCCACAGAACACGGGAATGTCAGCCATGCTTGAAAAATGGAAAAGAGAGTTGAAATGAGGCTTATCTATTGGCAAACAATGGAAAGAGGTAGCTTGAACTGAAAATCAGGTGAAGATACATCCACAAAGCACACATAGGCAGGGTAGGGTGTGACTGGTGTATTGTGAAATACTACACGAGAAGAATCTTCAGCATAGAATAGCTCATAGACAATCTTAAAAGGACCAACCCTCATGATATCACATCCATCTTTACAAGTGAGGGTTAGAGACATGGCGCTGCATGAGGTTAGGTCGGATAATGGCTCCCTCATAGAAGGACTACAGACATCAATTGGTATGGGCTATAGAGACTTGTGTTCATCAAGCATGATGTGGTCGATATAAAGTTCACAAACCCTTCAATTTAATGATACATACATGATGTGAATCATGCATACATGTGGTGAAGTCAAGGAATAGCGGACATGGGACCTATCACATTACTTGTTGTAGATTTTGATTATATTTTTTTAAAGATATAATTCTTTTTTGCTTTAATGAAGGCATTTCCTTTAAAGGGTGTTTATATAGTATATCTTGTGTCATTGTGCATTCAATTTGATATTCATTCTTATCAAGGTTTTATGTATTGATTTAATTATTTTCTTGTAAAATGGTTTTTAAAAAGTACATATTTTCTTAACCTTATCCTCAAGGGATCCACCTTGTGTAAACCGTGTATACAATGTGCGTTGGAAAGGTATTTTAAAAACCCCTCTGTAATCCCTTTCTCCCTATTTTATATACCCTCTAGTTGTCTAGTTGTCTCCCTATTTTATATACCCTCTAGTTAGTTATTTGTGGTGTGCTCTCTACTTGTGTCCTCTCTCCTTTTCTCCACTCTTCTCCTCTCCCCTTTTCATATTCTGTCACACACACACACACATATATATAAGAAAACATGTTACAAAGTAGAAAGAAAATAGAAGACCCATGATCGGCTCTCACCTACCATGATATAACTCTGAAAGCACTGTAAAGAATAATCTCCTAAGAATGTGACCACTCCAAGGAATAAACAATTGATCAAGCCACTACTATTGCAATTGTATACTAATCCATAAGCTAGATCCTTCACGACCTATGAAAAAAACAAAAAAACAAATGCAACACATGTACACATACACACACACTACTCCCACTACATGATATTATCATGTCCATCCAATTTGAAAAGAGAGAGAAAAAAAGAATGGGAATGCTCTACATCATGCAAAGAGAATGAGATAAAAAGGTAATGCATCAAACACAAAGAACTTGTAAGAGGATGGATTCAATAAAAACAAAGGAATAAGTGACTCTGAGAACAATGTGTTACCCATTGTCTTTTGCTATGTGAACATGTTGTGGACAAATATTGCATAAAGAATATTGTAATCTCTCTCTCTCTTAGAGACACACACACACATACCTCTTATTTTCCCCTATTTCATGTTATATCAAATGGTTAAGTAGAGATTCGCAAAGGGTGTGCAGTGAAGTGATTGAGGGCTATTCAGCACATTAAAACTTTGAGCTACCCTTAACCAAATTGTGATTGTTCTTACATGTCATTCTAGATGAGACAATATTTAAAAAATAACTTTAAATTTACATCTGAAACACACCCTACCTATTAATTTTAAAACAGTGTATAAAATTACCCATGGTATAAATATATTTCTATAAGTTTTAAGAATAAAAATACCCCTCATTTTGAACTCTCATAGTATACTTACACTTCCCAGGTGGACCCCTCGAGACTCTATCATCATTTCCTAACCTAGATCAAGTGGACATTGAGTTGCAACTTGAATTTAACCCATGTAGACAACATGCAAGATGAAGCAAATTGGAAGACAATCTTAAAAAATTAAATTTGTTATAAAAAGACAAATGTAAAGAGGAATGCGTTGACTTGAGCTTTCACTAGGCCAGGTTTTTCCTTGCAGCTCAATAATGACATTGTTCGAATTGCCAAGTTTGTAGATCTCCACCCCCTTACATCCCGCAAAGTCTCTCTCCCGATGTACAACCTCTAAGTCGTTTAAAAGATAAGCAAAAGGCTAGCATATAAATTCTCTCTTCACCCACCTTTCAAAATCCTCGGCAAACTGATTAATCTTTGACTCTCACGCACGATGCGTCATAACAATTTCTCAAGAAAACCATGCTATAGCGTCGAGAAACGGAGCATAGGTTCCTGTAGCAAATCCATATGTAGCTGGTTTGTTTCACCATTCACGCCGATCTTCGTTGGAAGACACTCCTGCTTCTGTAGAAAGTTGTTCATGGAGAATTATAGACTGAAATTTACAGCTGAAAACAGTACAAAGGATGTACAACTTTTCATGGTCGGCACTATCAGAATAGAAGCAGTTGTAGAAAATTGTTCATGGAGAATTATAGACTGAAATTTACAGCTGAAAACAGTGCAAAGGATGTACAACTTTTCATGGTCGGCACTATCAGAGTAGAAGCTGTTGTAGGCCTTTTAGCGCCTCAAACACACCAGGCACGCGCAGATTGCAATGACAGCCACAATGATCACCACCACCACTATCACAAGTCCGCTTCCACCGCCCATGTCGAACCCTCCTCCGCCGCCTGCCTCTGCTACATATAGGACGGCAGAGAGGATACCAAAGAAGAACAACCAAAAAGCGATACGTTCCGACATCAAATTCCTCTTCGCCATGCCTATCGACGTCGTATCTATTTCTCTGTTCAGAGCTAGTCTACAAGCCATGGGAGATCGAGTAGTCCGCTTCCACCTTCACGCCCTTCAGTGTTCTAAGCAGACGCGGGTGATTCGGATGCAAGCTCGCGACTGTGACAAGGCAACTTAAGGCTATGCCTGAGAATGATAGGCCAACTCCGACGACTTGTTCAAAGTTGGGCCTTCGAAGCGTCTTTTTGCACATTTAACGGTCAATCATCATCGCCCAAAAAACGTTAACTGGTTTGGAAAAAATGTTTTCTGCTCATGGAGGGAATAGCTATCTCAATCAGCTTTGAATACATTATGCATCGATTCTTAATCCAAGTTGCATGTACCGTATTATATGATGTAATATACGGCATCTCTTCCGAGAGCTTACGACCAGTCAGCAAAATCTGCTACCTCAAACGAGATCCAGTTCCCAAGATGTGATATCTCTATATACGGCAGGTGTCAAGCTGTGGACTTGCTCTTGGTGCACATAGATCCTCATTAACTTCAATTTGATTATGGATAAAACCTCGAAAGTTTTTTTCCAAGATCAAATTAGAGGAAATTTTTATTACAAAGAATAGTATGATCAAGATGGTTAATACAACAATAATATAGGAGATTTTTAGAGATAGAGGAAACTTTCATGGACAAACTCATGGGCATTAGCCAAATCAACAAAGTAAAACTTATGGTGAACCCAACAAAAAAAAGCACATTGTCATTCAAAGTCTCTTGAAAGTTTGAAAGAAGAGCAACCCACTTCAAAATCAAAAGGTGAATGCAATTACCATGTCAATGATGCATAAGGAAATAGCCGTACATCAATAATGGAGCATAATTGTCATAAAGTATGAAGCATCACCTCATATGATAGATCATAAAGAATGGTTCACAAAATTGAAACCTTTAGAATGATCAAAGAAAGTATTCTAACATAGCACCCCAGCACCACATCTATTCAAGGAAAGGAAAACCTACCCACAAATAGTTTTTTAAGACACAAAGACTATAAAATGATGTACTCTATGTTCTAAATATTAGTTGCTTAGATAATAAAGAAAAATTATATAGTTATCTTTTATGGAAGAGCAATCATGAATAAACACAAAATTTATCAACTTGTTGGAAAAGCAATGAACATTACAAAAAATTTGGACTCAAAAAGCGGCCCTTCAGAGAACTATTAAAATATTAGAGGCTTGGATAAGGGAATATGGAATCCATCAAGGAGATTATGCCATGTGGACTTCTTTGTAACAGAGGCTCCCTAATTCTAGGGGAAATTCCATTTCTTTCCCTAAATACCCCCAAAAACATCATTGGTGCTTCACAATAAAATATTGCCCATGGCAGATATGGCCTAACCATGTCAGGCCTCCTTGCTTTTCTCCCATCTAGACTAGCCCTAAACTAGAACTATGCTTACGTTTTCCTTCTAGTTCAACAAACTTTCACTTCCAAACCAACTCTCTCACTGTTCTCTCTCTTACAAAATGTTTCATGCACTAAGAAATGCATTCCTGCCATCTTCTAGCACCTTCTTTCAACCTCTCTCTTGATTAGTCATTTTTCCTCCTCTTTGTTCACGTTTTTCTTACACCTACAAAAATCTCTTAGAGAAAAGTTCAGTCCAAGATCTATTTGTCGCTCTTCTTTCGTTTTTCATTATCACTTTCTTCATCTGTACGTTACTACTCTCTTCTTAGAAACCAAAGGTGCAATAAATCTAGGACAAGGACTAGGAGCAGCAAAATGAGGAGGCCACTAAGGAACATGATGGATATAAGCCGGAGGGAATAGCGGCAAGGGCACCTTCGAGCATGACAAACATGGGGGAAATGGTGTTGATGGCACCCCCAAAGAACATGAGAAATAGGAGGGGAACGGCCAACAGAACACCTTTGAAGTAAAGGGAATGGATGAAGGTGGGGAAACGATTGGGCCATGAACCACCAAAAGAACAAGAAATCCGGATGAGCAAATCCAAGCAGGAAACTGGTTCATCATTTGCCCCTTTTACTTTGCTACCACTCCCTACACCCCTTCAGAGCCTTAGACTAATGGAGCCATTTCCTCTAGACCCGCTGTCACTAAGGATGAACATCAGGAACGGGCTGCCACATGAAAAGTCAGTGGCAGATGTTGAGAGAGAATATGGTCCATGCACTACAGGCTCTTAATTACTTGGCAAACCATTGGATCCCTCCCTAGGTACTGGAGCATAATTTGTTCTTACTGACAGTGCTCTCAACGGAAGCGGAACGGAAGAGAAAGAGAGAGAAACAGAGAGCCACACAAGTTTTTGGTGGGTGCAGAACACCCTAATCTTCTTTTGCATTCATTTATATATGTGTTTGAGTATTGTACATAACCGGGGTAAAGGCACAGTGACCTTTAACCCCCACAACCTCCCACTTAAAGGACAATGTGCCTTTAAGGGAAAACGACTAGTGAGCATACTATCCAATGCCCATCAATACACGACAATACTCAAACCGCTGACTAGGTAGACTTTTCGTCAGCATATCTGCAAGGTTATCATCTGTATGAACCTTGACAAGCTCTATGCGCTTGTCCTCAAGTACCTCCCTGATGAAATGGTACCTTACCTCAATGTGTTTGATCCTTGCATGAAAGACCGGCTAGCTGAATAGCACTCATGGAATCACTATGCAATGTCGGTACACCTGTATGAATCCCCAAATCTCCCACTAGCCAATCAAGCCATATAGCCTCCTTGCAACCCTCTATGGCTACAACATACTCAGCCTCTGTGGTAGACAAAGCAGTGCACTTCTGTGCACGAGACATCCATGGCACTTCACCACCTGCAAAGGTGAACACATAACCAGAAGTGGATCTCCTACTATCCACATGCCCTACATAGTCTGAATCTATGTACCCAAGTACACGCATGTCTCCTCTACCAAAGCAGATGCACATCTCCTTGGTACCCTTCATGTACCTCATGATGCACTTAACTGCCTCCCAATGCCTCTTTCCTAGATTAGCCATATACCGGCTAACAACTCCCACTGCAAATGCAATGTCTGGTCTAGTAGCTATCACAACATACATAAGACTCCCAACCGTTGATGCATAAGGAACCTTGGCCATCATGGCCCTCTCCTCATCTAATTTGGGACTATCTGTATGACTCAGTTTCACATATGGAGGCAATGGAATACTCACTGCCTTCCCCCCCTCCATATTGAAACGCTGCAATACTTTTGTAACATACTCCTTCTGTGAAAGCCAAAGGAGTTTCCTACTCCGATCACGCATGATGCGCATACCAAGAATATGACCTGCAAGTCCCAAATCCTTCATATCAAAGGCCTCATACAACTTGGCTTTTAATGCATCTAGCTCATAAGTATTCTTGCTAGCCAATAGCATATCATCCACATATAGTGCCAGGATTATCAAGCTATTATCCTTAGCCCTTTTAGTGTAGAGGCAGTGATCGATTTCACTCCTAAAACCCTAGGACCAAATGAAAGCATCAAACTTCGGATACCATTCTTAGGCGCTTGCTTAAGACCATAGAGACTCTTCTTCAGCTTGCAAACTAAATGCTCTTTGCCCTTTTCTTCAAAGCCTTCCGACTGCACCATGTAAATTTCCTCATGCAGATCCCCATGCAAGAAAGCTGTCTTGACATCCATCTGCATAAGCTCCATATCTTCTATTGCCACTAGTCCAAGCATGCATCTAAGTGTGGTCATCTTCACAACTAGAGAGAATATCTCATCAAAGTCGACACCCTTCTCTTGCTTGAACCCTTTAGCGACCAAATGGGCCTTGTACCTAGGCACATCATCACTTGTGACCTTCATCTTGTAGACCCATTTAGATGGCAATTCTTTCCTTCCATGTGGCAAAGAAACCAAGTCCCAAGTCTTATTCTTCATTAGTGAACTCATCTCTGATTGCATAGCATACTCCCACTTGCGTTGATCCTCGCGCATCATAGCCTCTCTGTAGCAAGAAGGCTCCCCTGTCCCACCTGCATATCAGCCACATTTGGCTCATCATTCCCACCAATAGATGATCCATCATCTACCCTTGATTGTATACCTGTGGGAGTACTTGGTGGTACCATTTCTTGCACATTTGGCGCATGGACAGCTTGCTGTCTATCAACATATGCAGGTGGATTCACATCATGGAAAGTGATTCTCCTCATTTCCACATCCCTCATGGGTGCCTTATGCATCTTCTTCTCATTAAAGACTACATCATGGCTGCGTATGATCTTCTTTGCTTCTGGATCCCAGAGACGATAGCCCATCTCTCCACTTTCACCATAACCCAAAAAGATGCATTTCCTAGACTTAGGATCTAGCTTCTTTCGAAGCTCTTTTGGCACATGTGCATATGCCTCACACCCAAATATACGCAAATGAGAGTACAAGGGCTTCTTGCCACTCCATGCCTCTTCAGGAATACCACCATCCAAACTCTTACTAGGTGATCTATTGATCACATGCACTACAGTCTTCATTGCCTCAGCCCAAAAACCACCAGAAAGACTTACATTGGAAAGCATGCATTGCAACCTTTCTTGAATGGTATGGTTCATCTTTTCTGCAACTGGATTTTGCTCTGGAGTACAAGGGGATGTGAGCTCCCTCTTAATCCCACATGTATCACAGAAATGCTGAAAGTCATGAGAGAGATACTCTCCACCATTGTCAGTCCATAGGCATTTAAGTGTTCTACCTGACTGATTCTCAACCAAGGCTAGCCATTTCTGAAATACCTGGAACACATTACTCTTTCGAGCTATAGCATAAGCCCACACTTTCCTAGTTGCATCATCAATGAATGTCACATAGTATTCAACCCCGCCTAATGATCGTGTAGGCATGGGACCACATACGTCTGAATGCACCAAATCAAGCTTTTACAACTCTTTCTTTACCCTTCTTTTATGGGCTGATTTAGTCTGCTTCCCATAGAGACAGTGCTCACAAAATTCAAAATCAGAGAAACTCAAATGTGGTACATAACCCAAATAGCATAAGAGTTTCATCCCATTTTGGCTCATATGGCCCAACCGGCAATGCCATAAAGAAGTGCTTGGCTACTCGATTATTGTAACAACATGATCAAACACCCCTGATACATGTAAGGGATACAAAGTCCCACACTTGGCACCCCTGGCCAAAAGCATAGAGCCCTTCTGAATTTTCCAACTCTAAAAGCCAAAAGTGGTGTGAAAACCAGCATCATCTAGCTGACCCATTGAAATAAGACTCTTGGTCAACTTAGGCACATGTCTGACATGTTTCAAAACAAATGTAGACCCATTTGTGAAAGAAAACTTTATGTCACCTGCTCCCACTATGTCACATGTATAGTCATTTCCAAGATGCACACAACCTGTCTTTCCACTGTCATAAGTGGAGAACCATTCCCTATGGGGAGTAACATGGAATGAAGCACCAGAATCCAAAATCCAATCCTGGGAATATGCATCATCTGAAGTGGTAAGCAACTCTGCAGATAAACTAGACATGAAGAGAATGTCATTGTCACTATCATGTGTGACTGCATTGATCTCCTCAACCTTCACTTTTCCTTTGTCCTCCCTTGGACTGTCTTCCTTCTTATTTGCACCCCAATTCGCATTCTTTTTCTTATATTTTTGCTCTCTTTTCAGCTTGTAGGAATCCTTTTCCACATAGCCCTTCTTGCCACAGTGGTAACACTCAATGTTCTGTGCCCTGGATTTGCTACGATACTTCCCTCTTTCTTGGGACTTCCCCTTGAACTGTGATCTGCCCCTTTGCACATTTAAGGCTGCATCCTGCTTGTTGCCATCCATAGACTTCCGTCTAATCTCCTCGGCCAACAAACTATCCATAACATCATCAAACTTCAGTACTCCACCAGGTGTAGAGTTACTGACAGCTGTACGGAAGGTATCCCATGAGGATGGCAATGAACATAAGAGAAATATTGCCTTAGTCTCAGCATCAAAATTCATCTTCTGAGCCTGAAGCTGGCTAAAAATAATATTGAATTCATTCAAGTGAGAAGCAATGGAGACCCGTTCCTTCATCTACAGCTCAAACAACCTCTTCATGAGGTAAACTTTATTAGAGGCAGTTTCCTTCTCATAAGTGGCACACAGTTTCTTCCACAAATCTTCCGTAGTTTGCTCATTTACTACTGTGAAATAAACTGACTCTGCAAGATGAAATCTAATAGTAGACTTTGCATTTAATAGTAGACTTTGCTAATGCATCCAACTCATTCCAATCATCCTCAGACATATCTGCAAGCTTAGCTTCAATACCTGCCAAGGGTTTAATCTCCTTCTTTTGAATAAGCACATCCCTTATCTGTTATTTCCACAAAGAAAAGTGAGAAAAGTTTGTCCCATCAAACTTTTTAATGCTGAAAAACTCCTTTTTTAGACATGGAAGAGGATGCCATGATGCAAATGAAGCAAAATCCCAAATGCTAGTACCTGCAAAAGAGAAATCACACCAAATACCAGGTGCACCCAAATGTGTATGCCACAATAGAGTGAAATATCACCAAAACTCAAAGCTCAAAGCATCAAAAGATGCAGCTGACTCAAGTGCATGTACTATGCATGCATATGAGCAAATCTGGCCCAAAAGAAAATGCCAACTGCAATGGCAATCCAAAATGCCAATAAGTGCCAAATGGCTCAAGCATAAACACCGTCCATGGGCATATGCATTACCAATATCTCATCCAAGAGAGAATAACACTATCAGTGCATCACTTACAATGTGTCAAAGCTGTCCCTCAGCATAAAATAGCATCCATGTGCAAAGCGTCCATAAAAATAGCATCCCACAAGGCAATCTCGGCCTATCAACGCATCCAATAAGGATCACAATGCTTCCAAATGGCCTATAAATCATCCACTACAACCCAATGCACACCACAAATGAGCGCACACGGCTCAAACTACAACTAGAGTGATCAGCATAAGGTATGCTTAAGAATTCATGGTCCCACGGCAATGACCGCTACTGAAAATAGGAGGAAAATAGAACCTGAGATGCCTCAAAACATGGGCTCCATTGCATAATCGGACTCAGCAAGAAAAGCTACAAATATCTCTTTTCTGCTGGAACTCTAAAATCCCAACAGATGAGTAAGAAATGGAAGTCAACACTTATCCACTACCATGTGGCATAAATCTAAGGTTTCAAAACCTTAGAATGAAAAATGCATAACAGAGAGACGAAATCCAATACACAGAGATCCATAACTGTGAAAATACTCCACCGAATCACGCAAGAACTAACAAGTAGGGGTTTTTAGGCATCCGAAACGCAATGGGACAGATGGTTTTGGAAACCGTGGTCTCGATCACTGGGTCCAACACATGGACTGAAAAACGTTTTTGGAAACAGAACTGTTTGTAAACTCCACCAGAGTACGAATGATGAGCAACATAGAAGTTTTAGGACCTCCTAAGTCCACCGGAACTGATAGATCTGCAAATGGTTGCTCCAAACTTGAGTTCCAACACCCAACCAGAAAAACGTAGAAACTGACATAGTGAGTTAGAAATCCAATGAAATGATCCCAAATTCAAGAATGAAGGTGTTTCCAAGCTCCTGAAGTGAAATGGACACCAAAAGTAAGCAATAGTTGCCTCTACAAGTCAATACAGAGTCTCTGTCATCAAACAGAACAGGGAAAAGCTTTAAAAACGACTTTTTCTTTGAAAACGCTTAACAGGCTCTCAAAACCACTTCGCAAAACCAAAGTGACTTTTCAAAGGTTCCTTCAAGGTATCTGCACACTCAGATGCAAGTAAAATCACCCACAAAGCTTCCCACAGACCTTCTCCTTCCTCCCACAGAGCTGCTGAGCTTCCAAGCATTCACACACGCTCAACTAGATCACCCAGGCTCTGATACCAGTTGAGAGTGCTCTCAACGGAAGCAGAACGAAAGAGAGAGAGAGAGAAACAAAGAGCCACACAAGTTTTTGGTGGGTGCAGAACACCCTAATCTTCTTTTACATTCATTTATATATGTGCTTGAGTATTGTACATAATCGAGGTAAAGGCACAGTGACCTTTAACCCCCACACTTACAAGTTGAGTATTGGGAGGAGGTGAATAGGTTCTTTAAAGAGTAGATGGCCAACCTATGCACGGCTGAAGGTGTGACCTGGCTCATGAGTGTAGGTCTTTGAAGGAGCAGTTGGGAGGCAAACAATCAGTTCACAATGACTCCCACACACAAGTGCAATATGCACACATAGAATTAAGACGGACCACAACAATCTACAGTGCAAGGTGGAACCCATGAAGGACCTCACGAACAAGGCCCAGGGCAATGTTGTATCCCTGCATAAACTACAACAACTCTCGGAGAACAAATATCAACAAGTAGCTCAAGCCCGAGTTGAGGAACTGGAGCAAGAGAATGCATGCCTAAGGGAGGCGGTCGTAGAAGCACAGGCCTTACAGGAGGAGAACATGTAGTTATAAGCTAAGTTGGACAAGTACCAATAGCTACAGCAATTCATTCGTCTCCTCTAGTTGCCCAACGAGCATCCTAGGAACCTACCTCATAGATAGTCACAACAATGGAGCTGATGGACAAACTGGTGGGCTTAAAAAATTTATTTAGAGCGAGCAAGAAATACCTCAGGCTAGCATTCCTCGTCTGGGGGAGGTGTTTTCGTGCAACATTGATAAAAATTATGCAAAAAAGTAACTGCTCTAGATTGAACCATGGTTTAGTGTTTAGAGAATCAAACTAGGCTTTTTGGTTTAGCATCCAAACACACAAAAAATTTCATTAATGATTCAACACATTTGAAGAATATTTTGAGTTTTCAAACCCCAAAACTAGAAGAAAGTATTCCTACCAAAAAATTTAGTGTTTGAAGCAAACAATTTTTAAAAAATTTTCCTTGCACCCATGTGCTCCAATAGCAAAGACAATGCACAGGCTGGATTTTTAGCCCTAGAAAAGACTAGGAAGAGGGAAATCTGACATCATACCATGGTCCTGGTCATATGATGTCAAATTTCCCTCTTCAAAAAATGGGCCCTAGTCATATGATGTCGGATTTTCATCTTCCTGGGCCCACTTTGTGAAGTGGGCTCTGGTCGTATGACATTGGATTTCCCTCTTCCTAGGCTTTTTTGGGGCTGAAAATTCACCTTGTGCGTTGTCTCTGCCATTGGAGCACATGGGTGCAAGGAAGATTTTATAAAAAATAGTTTTGTTCAAACCCTAAATTGATTAAAAAAGGTTTTTCATCAAATTTCTTGCTATAAATATATTGTTATAATCACAAATCAAGGGTTAGGGTGTTGATGTAATATGTTCATTCCAAGATAATTTGTGGATCAATGAGTATGCTATGTGCAAGGACAGAACCAAAGGATCTTCTGGGGGAGGGATGGCTTCAACCGCTCACTATATTAACAAAGTGGCTTAGCATATTTTGGTCTTCCATTGGCGTTATCACAAAATGGAAAATTAAACATTATGAAGTTTAGGGTCTTTATTCGGATGGTGAAGTTGAAGCCTATCCATCACACTACAGATTGTGTTGTTTTGATAAAGCATAGCATTGCTCTATTTTTGCTCTCATGCACACGATTCGGACCCCATAGCATCATGGCCATTGTAGGGCTAGCTGGTGTCATTGATCCCCAAGTAATTGAGAATGAAATCATTCGACCCTCTCTTCTTAAGCAAACCAAAGAGGTTACAGAACCCAACAAAAAGAAGCATAGGCTAGAGTTCACAAAACAAAATCTGACTCACAAATTGCCCAATATGATCAGCTTCTTGCAATTAACCTCATGAGTTCATCACTACCTTAATGCAAAGTAAGAACATATAATAAGAGGCAATCTGTCTCTGCAAAACTCTAATTTGCATCATCATCCAGTACAAGAACATCAAGTTTTTAAAGAGTCTTATACACACCAACTTGAATCAACCTAATGCATAGTGACAGTTGTGCATAACACTAGGTGAAAACGATGCATAATGCGTGATCGACCATGCAAAGAATATCTGATTGGAACAGTACTTTTCACACACCTCAACCTAGGTGGTATTGAGTTGCATGCAATGTGGCATGCCAATACAATAAGTACTTGTTTGAATAATTGGGGCTTTGCCCAAGCTATTTTAGATTGAGGTAAATTGTGATCTGAGAGTCTAGGCCTCTTTGAAAGTCATGCAGATGATGGCATTATCCAAGGCAACTCTTTATTTTTGTGAGGTTTCAAAAGCTATGCCCCAAAGAAGTATTTGTCCAAAAGGTAGGATTCGTTTGATACAAATGTACAAAAAAAATCCATCTGCTCACCTTGATCTAACCAGTCTACATTGAAGTGGCCTTCCAATTATCATCATTAGAGATTTTATTGAGATCAAGGGAACGGCACCAAACAAAAACCAAGTTCATGTATGTATTGTGCACCAACTCTATATACATGTTGTCATCAATCACATGGTGGACTCAACATAAAGGCATAATGTTGCTTCAATTGAAAAGGTTTAATTGATCAAAATAGTGCAAAGAGTGGAACTGGCAATATAAAAATTTCTTAAGCTTTTATTCCATTAGATCCACAAGATCCTAATGTAGCTAACAAAGGAAAGGAATATAACACAGTGACTTATTTAATAAGTTGTGCTACAAAGGGAAGTAAAGCTATCTTTGATTGAGAAATAAACTTTTAGAACTACAAAATCATGTCAACATAATCCCTCCATAATCCATGATTCGGATATATTTAGAGTTTTGGTCATTTTTGGTCCTTGCCTTTCACTTAGTCAAATGTAGACCCACACGTGCATGACATTGTGGTAATGACAAACATTGCAAAACACACAAAATGCTTCAACATATATTTGTTAAACCTTCGATACCCCTTAGATACTATTGAATGTTTAATACAATTATGCTTAGTGCATCATGCTATTTTTTAATTACTTTAAAGCTGGTTCATGCATTTGAATGTCAATTCAAGCTCTAGACCACTTTTTATTATGAATTATGCTTGAGTTTGTTTTGGTCTATTTTTTATTTGATGATTATAATATACACACAATTCTTGCATTTATGTAGAGCAACATCTACATTATCTTTGAATAGCCTTACAACACAATTTGTAACCTTGCATGAATTTCAATATTTGAAAGTGATTTTGTAGCATGATTTTCTAGTATCACATAAATTTCTAGCATCACATAATTTTTTATTCATAAAGTAATGTATTCATCCTTTAAAGTCCCAACATTTGCAACCTTAATTGTAGAACTTCCTCATTGAAAAAGTTGATTAGAATTTCTACAAACATGCAATTAGAATTTTATGTTTTCATGAATAACACCTCATAACATATACAATAATTATAAATATTTAATGCATATAAATTGCAGCTACTTTAGATAGTTGTAAATGTAACAATATCAACTAAGCAATCAAATAAAGCAAGCATAAAATGAATCACAGCTTCAAATTTTGCATCTCATGGCATAGTTGCATTATTTTGCTCTATTTATTGCTCTTGCAAAGATTCTTTCAATGTCAGCTATACTTTTCTCTTGGATATCCCTTTTGTTTAACACATTATCCCCGATAATAAATCACTTTTTACACCAAAAAATTTCCCCCTTTATTACTTCGATGCATTGAAAAATTTTGTTTGAAATGAGTTTGAAACATAAACTCTATCACACATACCTCATGCATAGCAAGATTTCTACTATGCAATCCCCATTAAATTTAGTAATGCCAATGGTGGGTGTAGCATGCATATAAAATATCCCTAATTAAATGTTTACATATGTCTACAGAATTGTTTATTACTTTCCACAAGATAACCTATTAAGATGTTAAAAGTACCCATCCACTCACCCATTAAAAGATATAGAATTCATATGTAGGTATAAAATCAAGAAATTATATCTTTAAACAATTTGCCTAATATTCCCTTAGTCTCTCTAGATCTATTATTTATCCACATTCTATCTAAATTTGAGTGAAACCCTAGCTTTTTAGAGATATTAGAACATCAAAATTCCTAGAATGATGTCACAAGTGGGTCCCTGGATGACAAGGACTATGAGGAAGTGATAGATGCCATATGTTCTTCTTAGTAGAGGAGTGAGTTAATCAAGTTGAGGAAGGAGGAAATTTAGCCTTGAAAGGAAAGGTGCAAGAAGGCAATGTGCAAAAGTATAGCAACAAGCTAGCCAAGTAAGAGCTATTACATCTTTGACATTTATCATAGAGAAAGAGATCTAAATTAATGGAAAGATTGGATCTAGAACATATGGGACTCTCTATTGAATCCATCTAATAGGCTATCTTGGCCCATTACTACACATGGTATGCTAGCAACTGGTACAAGGGCACTATCGAGACTCATAGACAAGAATCAATATGAAGAGAGGTGGCCATGCATATAGTACACCCTGTCCTCATCTAAGTTATTGTTGTGATCTGAGATGAGCCCCTTGGTCCATCACACCATACTTCAAAAATGGGAGCCTTTCTCAAATTTTCCTCAGGATGTTATTTAATTAGGGGTCCTTCAGGCATTACATTGATGCACACTTAAAGGGAGGAGTAGAGCTAAGGGTATAGGTAGAAGGCAAGAGAGGATGCAATCAAAGCTGTAAGCTCTTTCAACAATTTACAGGGCTATATTCTTGCTATCCTTTGTTGATTGTCTTCCAGGAGGTTGTAAGGGTGGCTACTTATTAAAGGTTTCTTTGGGTCTTATTGCTAGGCTCCATTTTATCTTGGTGGTTTTTCTACTGTAATAACTCCAATGTAGAGGTTTTTGGCCTTTCATAGTTTGAAATGTTTGTGGTCATCCAAAGGTTGTCATGAATGAGTTTTCTCAAACTACTTAAGAGTTTCTTCTCTTCTTTGAAGGACACATGGTTGAAAGGCTGGGTATAGAAGCTTCGGGTCCTTTATGCTTGCTATTTCAAAATATGCATCATCCCTTATTGTTCATGGGAAGAAATCTGCATCATTGCTTATTGTTCATGGGAGGATTCTCTCATGCTATTGTCATATCCAATTGCTACAATAAATCTTTGGTTGTTGAAAGCATTTTGATCTCAAGAGTGTAGTTGAAGAGAGTCTCCAATAGTTGTGATCATCATAGTCATCTATGTACTGCTCGTGACCATTTCTTTGCTATAGTTTCTCAGAAATAGTAACATTCTATGGTTGCATGTTTTTTTAATGAAAATCAGAGTGATGAAATATCTCTGCAACAAAAGTCTCTTCAATAGCAGCCACGAGACAGGTTTTGCTAGGTATTCTCTTCCACATGGTTTTGCTAAGGTTTTGGCTAAGGCCCTCACTCACTCACACATGGTAGATCAGATCAATGAGCACTCCCTTCAAATAAGATTCTAATTTAATGCAAGTCAACCATAACATTGACTGAGCAGTCTCTTTTAAGCCATTTTGTTGGCCATCATCTTCTCTACTTTAGCATTATCTTAGTGATTAGAGGGAAAGACTCATGCCTCCCGCCAACAATTATTTCAACAAGAAAGACTATTTTGATGGAACAAAACATCATACATGTTCCGTAAAAATAAAGATGGGTCTAATTGAAAGAGTTATTTGGGGAATTGTTTTTAGAGTTTACCAAAATCCTACTGCTCATCACCCCAGAGACTTGGCTACCTGGGTAACTCTAGATATGAATGAGTTATCCTTTCTCATGTTTGGATTGATAGATTCCCAGATTGACCAGGTAGCACCAGCAAGTACCTCCCATGAAGCGTGGGAAGACTTCGAAGAGTGTTTGGCCACATGAATGATATTGCTCACTTATTCCTTAAAAAGAGCTTGTTTCAGTTTGAGATGGACAAAGGAATAAAGATGGTTGAGAACGTTGGAAATCTTCGTGCTCAAAGTGGACCAACTAGCTAGTGACCATTAGTGAGAGGAGGAGTCTATATTTGTACTTCTCACCACTATGCTCGACTCTTACAAAGCATGTGTGTTTGCTTTGGCAAATCAGGTAGCCTTGACACTTAGTGATGCTATAGCTTCACCTATTGTGGAGGAAACACGGATTGCTTCAAAAAAGAAAAATAGCAACAAAGAAAAGGAGAAATGTGTAACAAGGTGAGCATGCTCTCTTTGTGAAGAAGCCATGTATTTTCTATTACTGCAAGTGGCCTGGACATACAATTAAGGAGTGCCACAAGAAGAAAAGGAATGAGAAAATTAATCATAAGGATATCTCATCCAACCATGAAGCCAACCTCATTAATACTGAAAGTATATTGTAGACTATGTGACTTTACATTGCTTTGTGATCAAACAAGTCCTGAGTGAGTAGTCAGTGGTTCCTTGGTCAAGCACAACTTGTGTGGTATGGATGCCTAATCGAGAGAGTATTGACATTTAGTTTGATCATAGCATCCAAGATTACCTAAATGGTGTGGGTTTCTAAGGTTCTAGTCATGTGCTAGGCTTGTTACATATCTAGGTGCTATGTGGTAAGCAATTGTAAGTACCCCCTTGCATGTCAGACACTTGGAGGTGATATGCTTAGTGAAGGACAAGCGGACCTCTCCATTTTCCTATTTAAGGTCTTGTACATGAGTGTGTGAGATATCTCCTTCAATACTCTTTGTGAGATAATAGAAAATTTGCATTGCTTTGTGACTTCTTGGCTCTTTTATCTCTCTTCCATATTTCTCTTTAGCTACTTTTAATTGTAACACTTAGGCAAAGAGATAATGATTGCATTTGGGTGTCTTCTATAATCAATACCAATACCCTGAATGACACTGAGTTCCTTAGTGCCAATGTCTTGTATAAAAAGGTATGCAGTGTTGGTGGTACCTGTGGATCAGGCATGAGTTCAAATGGAAAATATAGCTTGAGATAGGAGAGAGTTTAGGCTTTCCAACCAGGATCAACCTCTATAATGAGTAGGATGGAGCTTCGGAGTGGGATAAGAGAAAAGGGGACTATGGTAGGATGAGAATTAGGATGAATCCAACCGCATTGTTTGCTAGTGGTAGTTATCTTGGAAGCTATAGTAGCCAATTATTCAAATGATAATTTGTATGCATTTGAAGTCCCATTAAGAATTTGTGATTATATTTTTTCATAAACATCATTCTTTGGGAAATATTTTTAGAGTTTGTTGTTGCATCCCATTTAGCATCAATTGGTACAAGAGTAATCGACAAATGCAAGTGCTTGGTTGGAGTAGACAAATTTGTATCCCATAGCATGTGTCATTTGTAGATCCATTTCAATGCTATAGAGTTCTCCATTATCATCATATGTCAAGGGTGGAGGAATTTTATTTAAAACTATCAAGTTATTTCTCAACCAATGGGTGGATGCTTATCCATACCAATCATATATATAGGGTGGATAAATTTCATTAAAAATATCAAGTTACTGCTCAACCACTCTCGGTGAATGCTTATCCATATGAATCATCCACCCTAATCAAGTCTTACCCAAACTTTTAATCCATGCCATTCATCCATCGAAAATGTAATGCTTTGTGATAGAGGCTTCATGGTGCCTTGACTAAGGCTTACCCATTTTCCTTTTTGTAAAGTAGATTGTCTCTTGTGAAGTAGTTCAATGCCCAACAATGGAGGCTTACCTACAATCAAGTACCCGGAATTTTACCTCTAAAATTGATGGCTTAGGCCAAAAATCTCTGCTAGAGAGTGCTTATTTCTATGGAAGTCTTTTGTGGACATTTTTTTGTAGTGGGTGCTTAAGAAATGGAAGGCATATATCAACATTTTCATGATTAGTACATATTGATTATCACATTGGCAAAGGTGAATTTCTACAAAAAGTGGGTATGAACACCAATAAATTGAATATAGATTCTACCTCTCTGGGCCTTATGACAAGGAATGATGATATGTATGCTAGATGTAGATGGTTGGTAATGTAAAATTTTTGACTGTAAATATGAATGGAAGTTTTTTCCACCATTAAATGTAATGATTTTTTTGGAAGATGATGATCATAGATGTACGGCTAATTTAGCACTTACCTCTAATTGATTCACAAGATTGGTACAAAAGATTACATAGCAAACCTAGTTGCCTATTGCACTTAAGAATTTTTTGATGCCTTGAACAATCAAATCATCCTTTTGTAATAAGAAGTGCAGATGCCATGGAGTCACAATTCAATTGCATGTTCTACTTAAAGTAGATAAGTCTGCATATTTTGAAAAAGTTAATGGATTGTGAACTTGTGGCATTCAAAAAAATTTGTGATTGTTAAAACAAGATTGTCAAAGAAGATTTGAACATCAACTAGACCACATTGGCACATTTTAAAGCCAAAACTATGAGATATGGCACCTATATGTCATATTGAATCATGTCATGTCAAAAGTAACACATATCATATGTAGCCTTAAAAAGTCCTGGAAAGATCATACTTTGAGTACTTCAAGTTTGTTGAGGACTAAGTCCTCCAATTTGGGTATTACATACTCAAGAAATGCTGAATTAAAATTTGGACTGATTAAATTTCGCATAAAGTAACTTCATGGAACAATATGACAATAGAGTATCTAAGAATAGTGGAGTATACATCTTAAAGTTGACACGTTATAATCTAGGCAAGTGTTGGAAAACTCTTTGAGAGTTTGGCACCAATGAAAGCTCAAGAACTTTAGCTTTTGGAGAATAGTTGGTGTAGGAACTATAGCATATTCATTGAAAGAAGAAGATATTTGGCTTGTAAACATGATGATGGTACTCACACTTCAACATATTGAATATGTATTGAATGTCAATCGTGGTGGATGGCCATGGATGTTTAGGGGTAAATGTAAATAGCCAAAGAATAGACCCTCTAAAAAGTCTAGTGGTGGGCACTCTAGCCAAACTATAGACACCATCATGGATATTAGGTTGCAATTGATGGGCAATAGAAAAGTCACAAGTTTTAAGAATGAAATATGCTTAGCTCTTGCAAACTTTTATGGATCTCTATTGCTCATGTTCTTTGCGGCTTGTTGTAGTAGCCATTGGATTTGATCTCAATTTGATAAACATAAGAATGTAGTTTCTAGTAGCACTATGGTTAAACTTGTGAGAAGGAGGAGGACAAAGGCTTATAACACACATCTAGTAGCAATTTATCTTAGATTTCTCTTTTGATAATGGGTTTTGATGAGGCTCTATGTGCAACTCTTTACATGGTGTGCAAACTGAACTCAGATTTTTTATGAGGACTCTGTTTGATTATAAAGCATATAAACATGTAGAGTTTCTCATCTTATGCCTTAGAATTTGAAGATGATATGGCCAAATAAGACTTGAGATAATCGTTGCTTCAATTTGTGTAGAGAGGGCTTGATTGAAGTAAGTCTTGCAATTTTTAATCGTCAATGTAACTGAAATTTTCTATCACCTCCTCCTCCCCCCAAACAATTTCTTTCCTTCCAACCTCTCAGTATCTTAATATTTTTGCTTCCCCCTTCTTGCATAATGCTTTTTTAAGTTCCATAAGCTATATACTCATTTTTTTCGCACATATAAGGGTCATCGTATGGGGTGTTATATAACAACACATATCACAATTTGTGTAGAGAGGGCTTGATTGAAGTAAGTCATGCAATTGTCAATCATCAACGTAACTCAAATTTTATATCACCCTCTCATCCCCCTAACAATCTCTTTCCTTCCAACCTCTCTGCACCTTAATATTTCTGCTTCCGCCTCTTGCATAATTCTCTTATAAGTTCCATAAGCTATATACTCATTATTTTAGCACATATGGAGGCTCCACGTGGGGGTATTATATAACAACACATATCACAACACTACAAGAATTTCCATGTATATAACAATAGACATTGTATTTACCTTTTTCATGCATTTCTTCACATGGACTCTATTGCTATGTAAGAAGGCATTATAGGCATTGGGATTTGCACCAAGTACCTACTTCCAAAGGGAAACAATGATTCCACCATGCTAGAAAAGGGGTGGAAAGATAAAATTTGTCTCTTCCAGTTAGTTTTCCATAGACATCTCTAGAAGTGGGTCTGCAAGGGCGGGGCAACACCACAACTTTCCTAGTGTGCTCTTCAAGTAGGTGACCATGTACGATGTTTACCTATAAGTGCTTAGCATTCATGACTATATAGTTGAAGAAGGATAAGGTCCTAAAGGTATACTTTGTATCAATCAATCTCAATCTCTTGGATTCCACAATAAGTGCTTAATGTATTAGCTGCCCTACAACCAAGGCATCATGGGCTACCCATGACTAAAATAGGACATGGTTCTTATATAAATAGCCCTTGCTAAAGACAACAATCATGATGGTGTTAAAAACACTTCCTTAATGGGTTCCTAAAATCTTAGTCTGACTAATCCTTCATTCTCTTAGGTTGTATAAAGAATTGTCTCACCTACTCGATCCCAAAGGATGCACATAACCGGTAGAACGGGACACTTGTGCCAGAGAAAATCCCTCCAAGGGTCATTTCTCTTCTCCCTACTTGAATAGCCTCCTTTAACCATTCAAGAGGGATGGTTGTGTCAAAGTGCACCTATAAGTCTCTCTAAGACTGTCTCAAATCAACTATTTTTTCAATCAACCCTATATGGAATTTATTGCATCATTGTTCTCGTATCTATTTTGGCACCTTTTTTTTGTGTTCAAAAACTTCATTAAACTGAAATGGATTGACCATGTAGTTGATCTCAACATCTTATACTCTATGGAATCCCTTATACTTGAGAGTTCTTGTAAAGTATTTGATTATTCTTTTGTAATTAGATAGATATTTGAATGTTGATTCGATCATTTTAGAGTCCACATTGCATCAATTTAGTTGGCAATGTCTTTAAAGCTTTTTGTATGGGACTTTAATGGTTAAGTGCTCAGTATTTGAAAATTTTCACTTAGTATGATATAAACAATGAGTCTAAGGTTCTATGCCAAGCCTATATCCATAAGGTGAATGAATAAAGAGATAAAATATGGGAGTACTTTAGCCAAATGGGCATAGAAAGTATAGACGATGTCATTGGTTCCTTTCACAACTATGCAAGTAAGAATGCCAAAAAAAGCGGAATAAAGGTTCACTAGTATACCAACTAAAGACAAAGAACCTTCTAAAAACGAGGAGCCCCATCAATAGAAAGCCAAGATGACTGCAAAGAAGGGAGCCTCTATGCAAGGGGATTGCACATATGAAGTTAAAAAAATTTCACAAAATAGAAGAATGACAAGGCCAACACAATATACAAAGAAGCCATTGAGATTCATACGTAGTGCCTCAAAATGCTCTAGTATCTATTGTTTTAAAGGGAGGGGAAGCAAACATATACGGGTATAAGAGAAGGACATAAGGGAAAGTGAGGAATCTTAGGCATGGTGGAGCAATTACTACCCTTTTGGCATGGATAAAATCATATTAAGATCTATGTATTAAAGTTACGACCCTACTACACACATGATGACACATGATGTGGACATAGCTTGTTCCAATTGATGTGAACATGTTTATCTTAGGAGAAGTGAACATATGGGCACATGAGAGAAGAACACAAGTGTGAGTGAGGAATCTTAAACATGGTGGAGCAATTACTACCCTTTTGGCATGGATAAAATCAGATCAAGATCTATGATATTACTACCCTTAGGGGAAGCGAATATATGGGTATATGGTGTTTGAGGAATCTTAGGCATGGTGGAGCAATTACTACCCTTTGGCATGTACAAAATCAGATCAAGATATGATATTAATATTATGACACTATCAGCACACATGATGGGTTTATCTTAGGGAAGCGAACATATGGGCATATGACTGAAGGGACACCAATGTGCGTGAGGAATCTTAGGCATGGTGGGGCCATTACTACCCTTATGGCATGGATAAAATTAGATCAAGATCTATGATATTAATCTTAAGCACACATGATGTGTACACAACTTATTCAAATCTATGTGAACATGCTTATCTTTTAATTTAATGGAAAGCCACAAGCCATGCTACATTGATGTCATGCTAATTTTTATCTTTAAATTTAATGGAAAGCCACAAGCCATGCTACATTGATGTCATGCTAATTTGCTATACACAAACTTTTTCTTTTTGGTGAATTTGCTTTATGCAAACATATCTGGGCAAGGTTGCTAGAAAATGGTTAGAGCCTTCCAAATAATACAAAGGTGATGCACATGCTAGAAAGTTGAAGTTTCGTTATCATGTTTATAAGGTTGTCTTTATGTGCTCAAGTTGGTCATTTGATCAAGTTGAACTCACCATCATGGGTCCACGTTGCTTGGACTCTTACCTTTCCTTGATCTTGGAAGAAGAGAGTGAGTTGGTGAGTTTGAATTCATTATGCTATGTGCCCAAGGGTGCTCAAATTGTCAGGCAAAAAATCAATGGTGCAAAAATTAATGAGAAAAACCTAAAACTACCCTTCATTGCCTATGGTGTTGCTCATGATGCATTCCCACAACATCAAGCCAATTCTTGGGCAACCTTTATAACCAACAAGCTTATGAAATTAAGATACTCAAGACCAATGTTCTCATTTGAGAATGAATTGGTGTGGCATTCATCAACAATGGTTTGCTATCTCCATTGTGAGTAGTAAAGTCAAAGTTCAACCTCCATTACATGTCAAGATATTTCCTATGAGTGAGTGTGTGTGTGTGTGTGTGTGTGTGAGAGAGAGAGAGAGAGAGAGAGAGAGAGAGAGAGAATCTTCCTTTCAATGAGATAATTTTTGGGCGGCTAGTCTTATGCTTGGACTCCATTCAAGCCTAGCCACGCATGTTCCATTTAGAGAATCTTCCTTTCAATGAGAATTGCTCAGGTGGCCAGTCTTCTGCTTGGACTCCATTTAAGCAAGGCGTGCTCATAGAGCTTCCATTGCATTGACAAGGAACTTCACCGAGGTGGACATAGAGGCATCTCAGGTTGTTTACAAATGGAACAACACCAGTCATTAGTGGCCATTCGAACCAATGGGAGAGTAGGGTTTCCACGATGTGCGGCTAGCCCATTACACAGTGAACGCCCAAGATGCAAACCTTCCTTCCCACGTGGATGCTGATTTATGCTTGGGTTAGATGGGTAACCAAGCTTGGCTTCCCAGCGATGAGCACAGCATAAACCAGCCAACCACAAGCTGTTCGAGGGTCCCCCAACAATGCCAAGTTCCTTGGCAAGTGGCCAGCCCATTACACACTGAACGCCTAATGGTCACTTCAAATATTTATGCAGGTTCGAGAGGGCAGTGTGTGTGTAAAGGATCTGCCCATGACAAGCCACCTATCCCATTTATTTAGGTGCCCCAACAATGGGCATTTTGTTGGGCAGCTTTTGGCGGTCTCTAAGAGTGCTTTCACATTCGACATATTTGCCAATGAATGCGAGGAAATGCCACTGCTGCAAATCGTTCCCCTGTCAATCCTCGTGATTGTAGGTGCCAATTCTTGGCAAATCTGTGCTCCGCTGTGGAGACGAATTTTGGCCTCTCCACACGGGCATTTCGAGGCAACCACAGGTCTACGCATTCACAACCGCCCTAGCGAAGCCTTGTCCTGCGAAAAATGACTTGTTACCTGTTGCAAAAAATGGGCAAGGATGGCAGAGGTGAATTCAGCGAGGCTCAAGGGTCAGGGAGCACACTTGTTTGAGAGGCAGCGTATGTACAACTCACATGGATGACGTGGAAGGCCGATGTGATGGCGACTTACGAGTATGTGACGTGGATGCCACGTAATCCTCGCTTTTATGAGCAAACAACCATAGATGCTCACACTCTCCATCGCCATAGCTCAGAAGCTCAAGCTCTGAGCCCCTCCATTGCTCGCTTGATCGCCATCACCCCCCCTTCTCCATCAATATGGACTCCCCTCGCCGCGGCCCTCCCCCTCTCGTCGTCGTTGGATCCGCCAATGCAGACATTTACGTTGAAATCGACCGCCTCCCCAAACCCGGCGAGACGCTCGCTGCCAAAAGCGGCCAAACCTTGCCCGGAGGCAAAGGCGCCAACCAAGCTGCTTGTAGCGCGCGCCTTTCACACCCTACGTACTTCGTCGGGCAGGTAAAATAATTGATCCTGCACGTCGCCCCGGTTCGCGCGCTTATAACGGGCAATTTCGGAAAAGCTTTAGCTACGCCGCCTTCATTAGAACTTAACATTGTGGGCGGTGCAGTTGTACCGATTCCCGAAACTTGAGCTCGAGTTACAGGTTCTAATAAGCCTGCACGTAGTGGGTAATCATCTGACCTTTAAAGTGACTTGCGCGATAGGAGCCTCACGGTTCGACAATTGGGGTTACTCTAATCGGAATAGTGCTCACTATCACCTAATACTCTCTATCACGTCCGACGTTTCTGTATCAAGTAGATATGACCAAGAGGGGTAAAGAATTCTGTATAGCATGTTAGTGTCTACTCGACAGGACTGCCCATGAGGAAAATATTAACCAACCAAAAGTGGGCAAGAGCCACCAGGCGTGCGATTATGATGGTGCTCAAGACAAACTGCTGATGAGAAGGCTGTGAAATCTATATTCTCTCTTTTTCCTGGGAATTGTGTTCAAACAGTTGTGACCAAACTAGAACACCTGTGGAGTTGAGCAAATCTATTGCTTGAGTCGCAAAGAATCGCTTCCGATGGGATCCTAGCTTTGCAAAAGTCGTCCTTTTTCATTTTGTGACGTGCTTCTTTTCGATTAAAATATTCAAATGTTTTCGCTAAATTCGCTCCACTTCCCAGATTGTCACGGTATTAGGTTGGGAAGTAAGTCTCACAAAGACCTGTCCGTATGCGAGGCTTGAAATTAGTTCAGAAACGTTTCAAGGTTGAAAGACTCAAAAGCTAACAGTTGAGCGGGAAATTGTCGACAATTTGTAAGAATTTGCAACATAAAGCATTGGGGTAGCATAGACCTATGTAGCGATCGAAATGCAGGTACCCAATTTAGAATCCTTAAAACAGGAAAGCACGTGCAGGTTTCACTTCTAGTGTGTCCACTTGCAAAGCGTCATAACATAAGCTTCTTCATGGGTAGAGTAGACTTCCTGCTGTGACATCTTTACATATGTCATCAGCGCCAGGTCTCTGTACAGACCAGCATCAAAGGTCACGAGAACATGAGGTGCTCCTGAAAAGAAGACTTGCACTGTTACAAAGGCTAGCATAAGAACCAAATGCAAGCCTCACAATCTTGTTCAACCAAAACTCTTGTGAAGAGACAGAATTTTGGTCCCCTAAGAAGAGTACTTGGTGAAAGAAGCTGGGGAGGTGAATTCACCTCGAAGGATAGAAACTTAGCATCAACCGGCAAGAGCAAGTTGCATGAAATTTAATTGGAGTCCTGCATGTGCTAATAAAGGAGGCAAGATGTATGCATCGGAGGAGTGAATTAAAAGATGACAGCTTGATCAACAAATTTTGATTAGCCTTCTTGTATTGGTGATAAATATACCCCCAATGAGTGAGATAAAGAATGCAAGCTTATCAACATTTTACAATTTACAATCATGGCACATAAACAACAGTCTTGCCTTTATTATAGAACATGTAGCACTAAATGCCACGGTGAACTGTATATGACGCTTGAAAATTTGCCTCACATGATTATAGGGAGGAGAAAACCAGCATTTTGATCTTGCAAAAACTTTGGATAAAGCTGACGATTGTAAAATGTGCCCGGGGGGCATCTTGTGCTCTGCCGAACACTTTGTGAAAGTGATAATCCACATAGGGTGGTTGTTGGCTCCTACTTTGTTAATTCATGCCATATCAGTCACTTAGAAATTGCTTTCTTAGTACTTTTTATCTACAGTCACCAAGAAGAAAATCAAGGATACAAAAGCAAGCACCAACAATTACAAGGACAATGGATGAATTTCAAGGAAGCCTTTGATACAGAATAGAGAGTTGTAAATACATGTGCACGGACAGTTGTGTGCGCACCAATGGGAAGAGCCTTGCTCATAAATTGAAGCGGAACAATTTTACAGCATGCATATATACAAGATGCTTTACCTCCGGACAGAGATGATGATGATGATTGCTTTTTATGTCCAGTGTCTACCGAGACTAGACATGGTCTATCAAACCCAAAATGACATTCAAAGGTTCATGCTTGCTGGTGGGAGACTACTGCATCTAGGATCATCTAGCATTAGATGCTAGGTGTGTTTAGATTTTAGACTCACCATGAAACCATACATACACTGAACCCAATCTTAGCCAAGAGTCTAATTTTTATACGTTCTCTTCATCTGTGGTCCCTTGTTCCACCTGACTTTACTTGTGTTGTTCCTCCAGGAAACAAGTTCCAATCCCTTGTTCAGGGAAATCACAAGAATTACGCTGGAGGGTGGTGTGATCTTACTGTATCTCTTTCTTGGAGAGCATGTGCTGGATATTCCATGAAGGCATGTTGTTAGGTACCATTTTATAGCCACAGATCAGGCGAAGTCTGTTTTTCATAGAGACGTTTATCTCGTCACTCTGTCTCATGAATGAGCCAGCTGAGACCCGGGCAAAATGTAGCTAATAATTCTCCTTAAGTTGTCGGGCAGCCTTTCATAGACATAAGCTGCATCATCTTGTCTTCCTCAGCAAAGAATCAGACCTCATAGTCTTGGCCAATGTGCTTTCGAAGTTTGGTAGTGATTGGATGACAACGAAGTTTTTCCAGTGTTGTCAGTATGACGCATCATTGGTCTATATCAAAAACTTAAAGATCGTCCAAGCCTTGTATGCAGTCAGCGCTAACTGAATGGGCAGAAGCACCAAATCTATAGTCGTCTTGATAATCCTTGACAGTGCCTCAACCTCTTTGAAATCCGCTAGGTCTGCAGCCTTCACAACCTTGCACATGGCCTTCACTTGATTCTTGGGCTTGGTCATCACTCCATTAGTGATCTCCCATATCCCTCTTGCAACCAGGTGGCTCTGAATCTTGGTTTTCCAGATTGGATAGTTGTCTCATCTTGTCATGGGCATTTGCGGGCCATGGCATGGCTGCCTATGTGCAGCTCTGCAGTCCTACAGCCCACAACAGGTCAGCCAATAGGACAGAGCAAGGATAGGATGACGTTAGCCTGCACGATCGCTGATGTCCCAGATCCAATCTGTGTAGGTTGGCAGTACAGTATGGCATCATTTCCAAAACTGCCATGTGGATGCACAGTAGGTAGAACAGGTACAACAGGTACCCAACTACCACGTGGCAGGTCAGAGTTGGTCAGAGCTCTATAGAGTCAGTTGGGTGGCAGACAGCATGGTTGGCAGTTTGTCCATACAGTCGGGCTATTATATGGTATTCTGGATTGGCCACAGACTGTGTTAGCTCCTCAGTAGCCCTATTCCTATTTAAAGGGGCAGTGGGAGAAGCACAAGATCCAGATAGCACAACCACTGCATGGTGATGACCTGCTCTAGCAAGACGATCATGATTCCTGGAGAACAGTTTGACCCTGGCATGGAGGAAGAGGTGGCTTCAATTTAAGAGAGATTCAGGGGGAAGCCCCACCACCAGTACCTCCATCAGCAGCACCTCCACCATTGGAGGCACAAATATCCCCTTTAGACATGGTTGCTATGGTGTAGGCCATGATGCGGATGCAGGCCCAACAATCAGAGAATCTCCTTGCTTGCATGTTACAACTTCAGGAGCTGAGGGATAGTCGTGATCAAGCAGCCTAGAAGGTGAAAAAAGAACACCTTTGAGTTGTGTGGAAAGTAAAGGAAAGCGGCCTAGGAGGTGGAAGAAGGTGGTCTCCAAGCTATCTAGGAGGCCAGAGAAGAGCGTCTCCAAGTGATGCAAGAAGTTAAGGACAAATGAGACCGGGAGGTTTGAAAAGCAAAGGAGGAATGGGATCAAGCTTTGCTATTGTCATTGCTTCAGGCCAAAGCAACAGAGCGTGGGACGATAAACTTTGACAAATACGATAGAAAGACAGAACCATCAGTTCTCTTGTCTTGGCTCAACCAATACAAGAGTTATTTTTCCATTGAGGAGACCCAGAAAATGAAAGTGCATTTTAGCTTCCATGCACTTGACAAACTAAGCAGTCACTTGGTGGCACAAGTGGCACACAAAGCATTACAATAAACTACTAGACACAGCTCACTATGATTGGGCAAGTTCATAAAGGACACATGAGCCCGCTTCTTGCCACCACAATACGTGGACCGTCTTCACGCCTAGTTCTTTGAGCTCATTCAAGGGGCCAAGATATCTTTCAACCACAATGTGAATTTCTTCACATAAGTGGCCATTCCGTTGCAAATTTTAGAAAGAATCAGATCACTAAGTTTCTCATTGGTCTCCTGTCTGACATTCAGTGCTATGTTTGCAGCTTTTGGCCAACGGCGTACGATAATGCTTATGATCTAGTGCAAAATTTTTAGCTCATCAGCAAGGGTCATGGAACCAAAGGCCCTCCCAATAAGAAGTATAACGACTAAGTTCAGGGGTTTTCTCAACATAGAGGAGACGTAGGGGCATGACAGTAAGTTCAGGGGTTTTCTCAACTTAGAGAAGAAGCAGGGGCGTGACAACGTAGACATCAATTGACAGTAAGCTCATGGGTTTTCTCAACGTAGAGGAGAACCAGGGGCGTGACAAGGAACATCTCTGTTATTATCATTTCAATGTGCACGGCCATGATTTGCATCCTCTAGATAGCAATTCCCTGATCTCTTGCTTGAGGAAGCCCATCCTTGGGGCTCGTCTTATCCTGATCATTTCCATGATAGCCTTTCCTTGCATGAGTCGACAGATGTCCCATCAAGCTCGAAGCTAGTTAGTGAGAAATCATCCCGTACACAACTTTCAATTCCATCTTAAAGCAAATCTAGATAACCATCCATCGAGATGGAAATGATTACATGACAGGTTGATTCATATTATTTTTACATTTTCATTGTCAATTCCCATTTACAATAGAAATGAATAGACACAAATAACATGACAATGAATGCTATTTCTAAAAAATTCACATAGTCTATTTCGATTTACAATAGAAGTTATCACAATGACAATAGGCCAATCAGGCAATGGCAACTGACAAACTGCTCATTTATGTTGTCTCTAGTACACCCTAGCACAAAAACAGATGCCAAGGGTGGCCACACTTGGCTGCCACAACGTCAGGAGGAATCTCAGCAGTCTCATAGGTGGCAGAAACTCAGCAGAAGAGAAACATGTTCGAGTTTAGGTTGTCATCTCCCCATCTGTGACCCCCCAATTGAGGAGAGCATCAGGGGAGGGGCAACATGAAGATCTCAAGAAGGCCGCGTGGATCAAGCTGCCATGTGGGCAGCATATTGGAAAGTACCTGGTTGGCATTGGAGGCTGGAACCAGCACCAGAGGACTGCACAGACAGCAGGACCTGCTTGGAGATGATCCAGTGGTCAGAACTGGATGGAACAGAGGTGCAGGGGATCAAGGCTGCCACGCAACAGTCTGGCAGCAAGTCTGGGACAGCTCCACTTGTTGGGGCAGTGCCTAGAAGGTGCTGCAGACTGAGCAAAGGGCTTGAGCAGGCTTCGCTGAAGTCTGGAGTGGTTGGGGAGAAGGTCGGGGCAGTGCAGCCAAACAGGCGCGTGGGCACATGGCAGGATGGCGCACGAAACAGAGCAGGTCCAGGGCCTATTCAGTGGACAGAGAGGCTGGTGGGGAGAATCCTACAGACCGGATAAACCCAGTCTTTAGGAAATTCGGACTGTTTGGGGCAGCCTCATGGAAGTAACTAACCATTGTGGAAGATGAAGGTATGAAGCTAGTTGGTGGCTCGGAGGAGTGGAGCTAATGCCACAGGCTACCACTAATGCAGACTCCTTTGTCCTCGAGATACTGGGGCCTGATGATAAATCCCTCCTCCGATACTCTCAGGAAGTGGTCGTGGTAGAATTGAGTCTTGGTGGAGAGCTCTTGCTCCCCTCCCTAAGTCCGAGATGTATGGAGCTGGAGGAGATCTAATCGTATGATACGATTGATCTCATCTCGTGGGATTGTTAGGGGGGAGTCTGTCCATATTGATACCGTGCTTGGCAAGCCATGTGGATATGCGTGCATACCATGTATTTGCCCCACCCTCTGCTAGTCGTCTGGATGACTCCAGGGCCAGCCTCAGAAGACTCCAATGAGGTAAGTCCCAAACTGTGTGTATGAATGTCACTAGCTGAAAGATGGCATCAATTTGGAGAGGGGTCGTGGCAAACTCTGCCTGTACTATCTCGTGTGGGATAGAGGGCTTACATCGAATCATCATGGACCCCATAATCACCTGTAGCCGCTCAAACTTCCTCCACTTTGCCTTCGGGAGGTCATATCCTAGAAGGGTGCTGCATACATGATGGTTAGTCGCACTAGCGTATCGAAAAGCCAGCCCTTCGTTGGTGGATCCTAGAAGTGTGCCTAGAAGCACTATTGCTCTAGCCGAGCCAAAGCACTCCACCCTTGTGTGAGTTGAGCTTGGGCTGCATGGGTCATCTGAAAATGGGTCCCGTGAAGACTGCTCCCAAATATGGGTAGATTGCACTATCTCCATTGGCTCGCCATGATAGGTGATGCTGAGTCGGTGCACCACTGCTCGTGAGGTGGAGAGAGAGAGAGAGAGAGAGAGAGAGAGAGAGGTAGGCAATAGCAACTGTATATCTAGGTACAATCCACAGCCAATAGGTCTGGACAAGATGCTACAAAGAGTGCCCAAGTGTGAGACACTTGGAGTGTGGAAGGGGGAGCCGCTTACCCGACCCAGGTGGGGTCAGGTTGACCAGACCATCCGGATCGGTTAACCCACCGTGGTTGGGGCTTAGTTTGGGCACCCAGTTCAGCCTAAACCCTTTCCTAAACTAGTCTATCCAAGCCTACCAAATGTAACCTCTCCGGGCCGGCGCGCTCACAAAGAAGCCCTTTCTCACTATGAGATGCCATACTCTAACACCCTCTGTGCAACTCATGGTGAGCACAATAATCTGAAGAAGCAACCCGATGAAGATGCAACCATGGACCCTCCAACAGCACACCTATTGGATTCACCTCAAAGAGAGCACCAAGAGCCTAGATCCTCGAACCATAATGCCACCTCGAACAACAACAATTGATCATGGAGTATCTTGGCCTGCATTAGGAATGCTTGCATGGAACTCCCTTTGGGGAGCTCGAGATTGTACATTTTCCTTGCAAGGTGCAGCATGCATCGCCGAATCCCTGGCATAGAGGTCCTCAAGTGTAGACCATACCTTAGATGCACTCCCCAATGTGTGGATAGCTGGAGAAACCTCTTTTGTGATTGTCCTGACCAAAGCTGAATGTGCCTTTGAATCCCGATCCTCCCAATCCTTGAGCTCCTTTGAAACTCCATGGAGCTCTTGGGATGTTCATGCTTCCATTCATAGCCCTCAACAAGCTCCCACAAACCCTTATGGATGAACCATATCTTCATGTTGAGCCTCCAATGGGCATAGTTCGTGCTGTCGAGCTTGTCCTCCTTATACACACGGCAAGCTATTCCAGACTTTACACCCTGTAGCAGATCCTGGCAAGCAACAACCTTTAAGACGGAAAAGAAGAGAGATGGGGTTGGGGTTGGGGGAATTGAAGATGCACACCCTTGCTGCCTTTTCCAACAGGCGACCCCTGCTAGAGCTCCAAAATCTGCTTAGATCACCATGGGCAGACAGACCGAAACTGTTGCCACAAAGTGCCACGAGAAGGCTTGCCTTCTGCTCAGCCTCAAACCGCCTTGTGCAGGGCTGTTTTACACCTTGGATAAACACCTGCAAACAGATACTTTTGGTGATGTCCACACCTCACTCAAACTGTCCCAAACAGTGGCCTATGAAGGGCTGCTGCAGATCGCATGTCAGGCTGCATCAGCCTATGGTCAGCCCTGCTCAATGGCCTGAGAATGGATTAGACGTGTGGCCAGCCCTGGACTCTGCCCTGCAGTGGAAAGACTACACAATGGGTTCTTGCTGCTCTTGCTGCCACAAATAGCCGCGAGAAGATCAAGTCAGCTGTAGGACATGTAGCCGACTTTGGGACTATGGACTGTGGGCAAACTGCACAAAGCAGTCACCCTCAAGTCCCGCCTTAGATCGTCCTCTGTATGTATCAGTAAAACTCGCAGCAGCAGTGAGTGAGCAGCACCCTTGAGGTGTCCTCTCCATTGCAATGCACTCACAAAAGCGTCAGCTCAGCCCTCTCAAGTCCCTCATCATCGATGGCATTTGAAATATACCATGTGAGAATGGTGCTTGTGAGGAAGCATGAGAGAGAGAGAGAGAGAAAGACACAGGTGTAGGCAATAGCAACTGTATATCCAGGTACAATCCAATGCCAATGGGGCTGGATCAAGAGTGAGAAAGGATGCTCCAAAGAATGCCCGAGTATGAGACACTTGGCCTGTGGAAGAAGGAGCCTTTCATAGGCCCCCAGCCATTATTATTTGCTGGCAAACAGACCGACCAGGCAGGTCGGCTGACCTGACCCAGGTGGGGCTGGGTTGTCCTGAACATCTGGTCGCTTTCAACCCACCCTGGTTGGGGCTCAGTCAACCAAGTCTAAACCCCTGCCTAAACTAGGCTATCCAAGTCTACCAAACCTAACATCTCCGCGGGCACAGCCCTCTCTCACTATGAGATGCCATACTCTTATAAGTCCCACATATTCAGCTTTAGATACATCATTTAGTGCATGGACCATCCTGAAGGACTTGAACAAGGTGAACAACGGACTTGCAATGATTCTTGAGGAGATTTACTAGTAAAACACATGAATGGTGAACTAGATCTTCAAATGCACGGCTGCTCAGTGATGATTCATTACGCTTAAGCACAAAAATAGCTGATTTCTTTAGTATGTTAGCATACGTCTCAAAAACGAGTTTATTGTTTGGCAAATGTCTAGACACCTCTCTCAATGATGAGAGTGTTCTATAGGCTTCAAAATGAGATGTTTTATTATATTCTTTACTCATTCCCAAAGAGCTAGAATATTCTAATCTGTTGACTTTCTAAACATTGCCTTCATGAAAGTTTGATATAGAAATCTGAAAAGAGAAGCTTGCCTTGGATTATGAGAAAGTTTTCTTCCGAAATGCCTCAAGAAGCATATTCATACTTGGAGGCTAGCAGATTTCTTGGAAATCCGAAAGAGCTCTCTTTTTGGGTGCAACATCATGAAAGCTTACTGCAATTAAAGCTATGATTGAAACAATGAAGAACGCCCACAAACTACTTCATGTGACTCAGGATAGCTCTCAAATTGGCTTGGGGATTTGGATGTCTTGGGACACAAACCTACCATCTAAATTGGGGTGTGACTTAGAACATTTAAACATTGTTCCTCATTCATAAGTGTTCTCAAAATTGAGCATATTGAGTGATGATCATCTCCCTGTGCATACTAAGTGACCTCCTAGAAAGTGAAGATCTTATCCGGATACCACAGCAGACTTGGAGAAACCTTGTTTGCTGTCTAGATGAGGGGTTTGAAATGTAGAGCAAGGGCTTTTGCAATCTTGTAGGCATGGCTAGAAGATTGATAGGCCTCCAGTTAGCAACTTTTGTTATGCTCTTTAAGGATAAAGGTGATCAAATCAGGCCCCTATTTTTGTTCATTTCTTGTACCTCCTGGCTGTCTTTCTTCTCAGCTCCCTTCACCCTTGCTCCGCCAGCCCACAGGCTGGTGTTTGAAGTACCTAGGCTGCCTTGAAGCCTCCATCTGTGACACCCCCCCCCCCCACCCCCCCCTTGTGATTCCCCCTGGTTTTCTTTGTCCTTTGGAGGGGCTCCGTTAAGGCTGTACAGGGTTGTTATCCTGCTCACCCAAGGGTTTGGCAGCTCTTAAGTTGTCACAGATGGCCCATTCTCTCCCTTCTACCCCCTGGGTTCTATAGCCCTTTGGGTCTTCTCTTCGGTCATAGCCTGACTTTTCCGCTCCTCCTCATCACATTCTGCTTTCCTCTTGTCCCTTCCCTCCCACTCATTTTCTTGCCTGGGAACTGGTCTGGTTAGGTGACCCCATTGGGTCTGGTTAGAGGAACTTAAATGGAAGCATCCTTTAGTCCCTCCACTTATTCTATTGTGCTTTCACCTGAGGATAAATACGTGAGCCTCACATTAGACGGAGATCACATCTAGGACGTGACGATATATGGATGCAGTGTCTTAGCGGTCCAGTTATCCACCATCGTGCTTGCTCCAACATTGCCACCGAGATCCTCGACTTCCTAGGCCCACATTTTGTTTCCTTTATCCCCTAGTACCATGCTTCACAGTTGATGACATGCAGATGCGTCACCAGATCCCTAGATACCCTGTGACTCTAAGATTCTTGGTCTTGCCACAATAGTACATGGACATCCTTTCTTTGATTGGGCCAAGGTTGGTGCAGCCTTGGAGCCCCCTAAGAAGGTAGCCTCAGTCCTTTGGACGATGGGGTATCAAAGGTCTACACGATTCTTTCGGATACCTCCTTGTTGCCCTCATGGATTATGTTGGAGACCCTTTCTAGCAGGTTATTGCTTCAGCGGGTAGAGGTGGTGGTCCTTTCAGGATCGTGCCATTGTTGTTGGAGCTTGGTCATCTTGCCAAGTCTCACCTGAAGTTCATTGGATGCCTTGTGGAGGGACAGGGTGGAGAGACACCATCACCGCAGCAGGAGTTCTCTCAGCCTCTCAATTCACTGCCCTGCCGTACACAGTTGTCCCCCCTGGTATGGCTTGGATACTGGTCCAGAACCGGGAAAAGAGAAGATATGCCAAACAAGCATGCGAAGATGAGAGCCAGGCATTGTCAACAGGCAGGTGTACCGATGGTGAAGACATCACAGAATTGAAAGAAGGCAAATAGAGAGATTCTATGCACCTGCATATGTACTTAGAGAAGAAAACTTTCAGTTCTTGTTGACTGCTATGGTTCTCTATTCCGCATGTAATTCAGCCCCTTGACTGTCAATAGCTGGCTCTGGGACATGAGCTGTGCACCTATAAGTCCAATCTCTATGCCCATGTAACAACTTCATACCTGCAAACTGTACAAACAGTCCAATCGAATTTAAAATAGCTAAGCACATAGTATCACTGATCTCCTGGTTGCAACCTGCAAGCAGCCAGCCCCAAGGATACGCTGTATAGGCTTTCAAAACTCTCCAAAAGCTTCAGATATGTATGCAAGTTAATTTCTCATCCTAACGATCTCGTATGTAATGAAGGCCAAGTTTGGGCCAAGTTAGTGAGGATAGGGCTAATTTAGCCCAAACTTGGCCTTCAAATAGCCAACTTTGGGCCAAGTTAGTGAGGATAGGGCTAATTTGGCTCAAACTTTGACTGATTACATCGTAGCTGAAAGATCATTTAGCGAACCAATAGCAAGTCAGTAGAAGGAACTCAAACATAGGCACTTGTTTCTCTCTTCGGTTTACAGATATAAGTCTTACAAGAAAAATTTTTAATTGTGGACTCATAGAACGAAGTGCAGACCACATTTGCATAGTCTACCTACAGATCTACGACATGCAGAGCATGTGGAGATGGAGCGAGATCTTGAATGACCGAACTGAAACTCTTGTTCGTCTCTTTCAAATGTGCTGGTACCTAAGGAAAGCATAATTGGCTTCACAAAGCCATGAACCCAAGGTTTCCTGCATAATTTTGCTTTAAGTGTTCTCAAGTACTCTCTATATCCAGCAGTGTTTCAAAATCCTGTTTTCTTCCTACTCTTCTTTGAGACCTTTTCTATGAGGCGAATCTTCTTGATTATCTAATAGTAAACTCTCGGCACATTGGTGAGAAGAAGGGAAGGCAGCTTGCAATGAGGTATAGGAATCAGGTGTTGTGAAAGCAAAGGAGACATGTGACATTGATGAGATGGAAGATCAAGAGGTGGATGTTATCTCACTCTCGGCACATTGGTGAGAAAAAGGGAAGGCAGCTTGCAATGAGGTATAGGAATCAGGTGTTGTGTAAGCAAAGGAGACGTGACATTGATGAGATGGAAGATCAAGAGGCGGATGTTATTGTAGGGGTGACGGGGTCCATCATTATGGAGAAGGAAGAGGAGCTCATTGAACTCTAACCATGAGGATGATCACGTTGGTGTTGACAGGGGAACTTGACGGTGGATCTTGAAATGTCATGGGTATTGCCTAGTAATGCATCCCAACTTCCAAGCCTCTGTGCAATTGGAGCATTGATCTAGGAGGACCTTGTAGATCGTATCCTAGAGGAAAGAAGTTATGTTCAGTCTGTGAAGGGAAACCAAATATTCCTAACTGATGCTCAATTTGGAGAAGTGAGGTTCAAGTTGGTACTGAGCATATGATGCTGGAGGTCTCTAGATGACCCATGTGAAAACTCCTTTGCAATACCCTTGATTATCTACTCTTAATCAATTGGTGATCCTAAGAAGATGAACCAAATAAGATCAGTTCAGATCTCATAGAATTTTGAGTGATTTGGGCTGATCAAGGCTAAGGTGTATATGCAAATCTTAAAAAGAGAGAGAGGCTCCAAGCAAGGACTTTGTGTCTGCTTTAGAGAATCTAGCTCAAAGAAGCCTATGTCCCAAGCTTGAAAGTGAAGGAGACCAACAATTAAGTGTGGCTAGGTTGGCCTTGAGTCAATCATACCACGGCAAGGCAATGTAATGTGGCCATATATAACTGTATCTGTGGGAGAGTTTCACGCTCTCCAATAGTTTGCTCCACATTTGATGCCATCAAAATGACTATGGTTCCACACAACGGCACAAGGGGCAAGTGGTGATGAAGCCTCCTTTGCCTATGCCATGGTAGAACGATGATCTTAAGGTGTGCGCCAAAGAAAGGTCTATGGTTTCACAAAGGAGTGGAGGCCCATTGCTTGCATCGCCTTGGGATGACGATTGAAAGTGGTGCATCAAAGAAAATCAATGCTAGGCTGTGATTTGACTTATTGATACTCTACAAATTTGTCATTTACTTCTATATTGTTTGTTTTCTGTCAATGCACCATTGTTATGTCAAACCTCAATTGCAATTTACTGACTTTGACAGGAGGATAGTTGAGACTACGAAATCTATCCCTCGCAGATTTGAGATACCACGGACCATGTCATGGAAAATTTTCCAATCTAGCTCCCCTAGGTGATCTTTGTAATCAAGAGCTCCTCTAGCAAACCATGTAAGTGCTCCTTCATGCAGAAGGAAAGAGGATCTAAAAAATGTCAAACAATTTCTGTATTGCCTTGCCAAATAGCCTAAAAGCTATGATCCTGAAGATTGCTTGGCTCAGCATCTTTGTTACATCAAGAACAATGTTTTGAGAAACCCCATGGATTACAAGCTATGCCACCATTAGCAATCGAGTGTGAGAAAGTAAGCAATTTTTATTATTTAAAAGTATCTAATCTTATATGTTTTGGTTTTAGAGCAGCTTGTGAATTTGAAGGGACTCCCAATGTACTTATTAAGATGGCATCCACCCTAATGTCACGAGCTGAAAGCATCTGTCAATCCACATGGGGTAGCTGAAGAAATCTGGAAGGGGTCTTTCAGTTTCTTGTGGTTCTTTGTTTACTTGAAATTACAAATCCCCAATAGGGAAGTCCCATCTGATCCTTTGATGTGTGTTATTCTTTTTTGGACTTTTGATAATCTTTGGAAGTATATCTTTTTGCAAATATACAAAAATTTTGGTTGCTTATTTGAGTATCGTGTCAATTAGAGAATTTATGCCGAGTTACATTAAGAAATTTCCTTGGTATCAAAGTCTAGGTTAGTGCCATGATCCACTAACTCTATGCTTGCAGGGTTACATCTTGTCTCATTGAGGCAATCTCAATCATCTAGCTGTCCGTCATGTCCAGTTAGGAAGCTATCAAATCAAATCAGATATGAAGACTTTGTATACAAGCTTGGTTCCAAATTCTCAAAGTTTGAATAGCAGTAGTGTCAAGTGTAACAATAGGACACCTAGGGGAAGAGAGAGAAGCCTAGCTCATTAAGAAAACTTCTTGCATCATCCAGATTTCCTGCAGAGTGCTGCATCAAGAAGGAGAACAATTCATGGTATCAGAGGTGGAAGAATGATTAAGAGGCATTTTCTTTTTTCCAAAGGATTCACGACAACATATGCAACAGGGGAGGACATATCATAGCGGATAGGAAGGGTGGTGTCACATCTTGATCGTTCTATCCTATCTTAGTTTGATCACTCATTTTTGACCTTCCATCAGTCTTAGAAGTTTGGTTTTGTAAGTTTAATTGGTTGCTTCACCTTCAGGTTCAATGAGGAAAAAGAATAGTCATTTTAGAACCACAGAAGTCAACAACAATGCCTTGATTTACCATCTCATTGGCATGTTTACAATACTTCTCACATAATTTTAAGCCTTACTGTGGGGGCCATACTGGTTGAAATAATTGCAGAGTGCTTTCTTGAGCACTTTCTCCATTTGTGAGAAGCTTGGTTTCTGTCAGGTCTCAAGCTCTCTGACTCAAAGCGAAGGTAATGTCCTCAAGCATGATTTTTAGACATTGTCATATGCGAATTTGCTGCATTGTAGCTTGACTTGCTGACAACGTTTCCTTGCAGGTTGGAAAAGATGCTCATGGATCACTAATTCGTGATGCCCTTACATCTTGTGGGGTCCGATTGGAGCATCTGAATTCTATTGCTGTCCCCACCGGCCATGCTGTTGTAATGTTGCAACCTGGAGGTCAAAATTCCATCATCATTGTTGGAGGTGCAAATGTTTCCTGGCCAAGGTTAGAAGACAACATAAGCAGGTTTCCTGTGAGCACACAACAGCTGATCCGGCGAGCTGGGGCTGTGCTTTTACAAAGGGAAGTTCCAGACTCAGTAAACCTGGAGGCTGCGAAGGTAAGCTTCATCTGTATAAGAAGCTAATTTTGTGGACTGGTTTGTTGCATTCTTGCTAAAGATAGTGCTTGACTTAAGCATTTTGGCAGAAATTCTAAAGTAAAAGTCTGTCTTTGGAATTTATGCAAGTGCGTTTAGTTTCAGGATTTAGCTATTTGCTGGGGAAGAAGAACTTCTTTCCAAAATTTCCCTGCAAATCTCTTATGAACTTCCCTTTTAGCAAAGCTTAGATTTGTGTTTCTTTTGTTCCTCCTAGAAAGCATGGCAAACGCCTGTTGTGTATGAAGAACCACTAAACATTGGTGTTTTGAGGATCTTCTTTAAGGGGTTGGAGCTGAATGCTATTTCTTCAGTCTTAGGAATTGTTTGTACTCTGCAATATGTTACTTGAAATGTAGAATCTTGGTGCTGCAGATTGCCAGGAGTGCAAATGTACCAGTCATCCTGGATGCGGGTGGTATCGAGGCGCCTATCCCTGAAGATCTTTTCCACTGTGTAACACTCTTTAGTCCAAATGAGACAGAGCTTGCACGTTTAACAGAAGCACCGGTAGAAAGCCTCGAAGACATCGTTAAGGCTGCAAGACAATGTCAAGAAATGGTATGAAAACATTGACTTTCCAAATTATTAATTATTAATATCTTAAACATGGGCAGTTTCTGTCTTGGGTCGACTACTGGATTTGTGCTAGTCTATATGAATAGAACATTCCTGCTTTCAAAAGAAACATACAATGATAATGGATGACAGGACAACATCTTTTTAAAAAACATGCATTACTTGAGGACGGGAGGCTTAGAAAAAGCAAGCAAACTCTAGGAAAAAAAGCAGAAAGAGCAATAAGGACCACATACAGTCTGAAAATCTAGGGAGCATTGGGCATACAGTCTGGGCCTCAAGAACAGTACCTAGAACAAGTGGAAGTATATAGAATAACATAGAGTACAAAGGGTTTTGTGGCCTTTCAACCAATTTCTTCTCTTACAGATTCTATCAAAATGTATTTATAACTCATGGTAGTTCCAATCTTGATATCCAATGGTTTAATGTTTTGCAGGGTGTGAAACAAGTCTTAGTGAAGTTAGGAGAGAAAGGGTCAATACTCTTGACTGAAGATGGCCACATTACAATGCAACCTGCCATTCTTGCTCCAAACGTGATTGATACAACAGGTGCTGGTGACACCTTCACTGCTGCATATGCGGTGGCTCTTGTGGAAGGTCGATCACCAGCTGATGCCCTTCAGTTTGCAAGTAAGATCAAACAAGCATCTTGTTCTTTCCTTTTTTGTAGCAAATCAAAAGCTCACTTTTACATTGCTGGAACTTGAAATTGCCAGAGTTGAGTGGAGAATGTGCAGCCAGGTTTATAGAAACAAAAATAATGGTATTATTTATTAATACATTCTGCCTGAAGCTTCAGGTGCTTCAAGCCAGCCTTCTGGCTTAACAGACTGCCCACGGTTTCATGGGTCTTCTCTCTCCAAGCTCCCTTCTGGGGCCGCCTTCTTTGCGCAGAACATGGAGCAGCCAGTCGGGTTGCTGTGCCTCCTTCTAGGTGCTGGGGGTGGATGGGCAGCACTTCCAGTCCTCCAACTTGTCACCCTTTCCCTTCCTCCCTATTCGTAGCTCCCCCTGGCCCCCTGTTTATCCTTTCCACCCTCCTCCTCCACCTTTGATCCGTTTACTTGATTTTAGCTTCCTTTGAAGACCTCTTGGTGGCCAAAGGGTATTCTCTTTTCCCTTGCTGCCCTTGTTCTCTTCTCTCTCTCTTCCCTTTCTCTTCTTCCTTACCCGCCTTCTCCCTCTTTATGTTTCCTTTTCCCCCTTCTTACGTGTGCCCCCTCTCACCTTTTCTCTTTTTCTCACTTTATGTTTGGACTCTAGAGCAGCCAGGATAGAGGAGGCTATGTTAGACCAGTTCCTATGTTTGGAGCAGTTCCCCATAGTCCTCTGTTTGGAGCAGGCACTATCCAATGATGCATGAAAAATAGCGAATTCTTGTACTGGGAGGAGCAAGAGGTTGGGGTGGTCATCACAGAGATTTAGTTTTCATAGGACCCTTCTCCCAAAAGTTGAGTGGACGATGGATGCCATAATAATCTAGGAAAGACACTAAGTACAACGGTTAATTCTTTATTATATGTGCTATGATTATACCCTGCTGGTTTTAATTTTTGACTTTCTTATGCTGTGGGATGTCCAGCCTACATAGGGACTACTTTAATCCCAACACCAATAGCATCAGTTATAACTACAAAGAATGGTCCATAAAAATTAGGTAGTTGTAACATAGGAGCCTTTTAAGAGCTTCTTTCAAAGATTCGAAAGATTTGTTTGGTTGTTTAGTCCAATGGAAATGTATGGCTTTTCTAGGAAGTTTTATCTCTGGATTTGCAATAAAGGCAAAGTTGTCAACAAACTTTCTTTAAAAGCTGCATAATCCCATGAATGATCTCAACTCATGTATATCTAATGATCACTGCTCCCAGTCCGGGGTGGATGGGGGCAGCACTTCCAGTCCTCCAACTTCTCACACTTTCCCTTCCTCCCTATTTGTAGCTCCCCCTGACCCCCTGTTTATCCTTTCCGCCCCCCCTCCACGTTTAATCCATTTTCTTGCTTTTGGCTTCTTTTGAAGACCTATTGGTGGCCCAAGGGTATTCTCTTTCCCTTGCTGCCCTTGTCCCCTTCTCGCTTTTCTTTCCCCTTCTTGTCTTCTCTATCTCTTCCCTTTCTCTTCTTCCTTACCCACCTTCTCCCTCGTTACTTTTCCTTTTCCCCCTTCTTACTTGTTACCCCCCCCCCCCAACCAACCCTCATGACACCCCCTGTCCCCTCCCTTACCTTCTTTCCCCCAATTTCTTTACTACCTCTAACCCTTCTTCCTTATTTTCCCCCAGTTTGTTTCCTGCCCCCACTTCTTCTCCCTTCTTTTTCCCCATTTCGGACCCCTCCCCCCCCTCTTTTTTCTCACTCTATGTTTGGAGCAGCCAGGATAGAGACTATGTTAGTTGGAGCAGTTCCCCATAGCCCTAATTTTGGAGCAGTTCCCCATAGTCCTCTGTTTGGAGCAGTCGCTATCCAATGATGCATGAGGAATAGCAAATTCTTGTACCGGGAGGAGCAAGAGGTTGGGGCGGTCATCATAGAGATTTAGTTTTCATAGGACCCTTCATAGGACCGGGAGGAGCAAGAGGTTGGGGCGGTCATCACAGAGATTTAGTTTTCATAGGACCCTTCTCCCAAAAGTTGAGTGGACGATGGATGCCATAATAATCTAGGAAAGACACTAAGTACAATGGTCAAGTCTTTATCGTATGTGCTATAATTATACCCTGCTGGTTTTAATTTTTGACTTTCTTATGCTGTGGGGTCCAGCCTACATAGGGACTGGGGGCAGTCATCACAGACATAGGACCCTTCTCCCAAAAGTTGAGTGGACGATGGATGCCATAATAATCTAGGAAAGACACAAGTACAACGATTAAGCCTTTATCGTATGTGCTATAATTATACCCTGCACTTGCTTATGCTGTGGGATGTCCAGCTTACATAGGGACTGCTTTATTCCCAATGCCAATAGCATCAATTACAGCTACAAAGAATGGTCTAGAGAAAATTAGGTAGTTATAACATAGGAGCCTTTGTAAGAGCTTCTTTCAAAGCTTCAAAAGATTTGTCTGGTCGTTTAGTCCAATGGAAATGTATGGCTTTTCTAGGAAGTTTTGTCTCTAGATTTGCAATAAAGGGAAAGTTGTTGACAAACTTTCTTTAATAATCCCACAAATGATCTTAATGCATGTATATCTTGTGATCGCTGCTCCAGCAAACCTCTGCCCACCACAAGCCAATGCGAAGGATGGGAGCAGCCAAGCGGGCACTCTAGAGCACCCGACCAACCACGCTGCTTGAAGCTTCAAGCGCGAACAGTGGCGGGGCTTGCACACAGCAATGGTGTGACCAAAAGGGGCAGAACAAGGGCTAAAAGCACAGCGAAGTGGTGGAGGAGAGGCTATGGCACGGGTGGCACGGGTGTCCCTAGAGACAAGCACTAGGAGCTTGCCCAGCTCCTGGAGCTCTCCCAAGCAGTGGGAATGTTCGGTGCTCTCCGTTTCAGCCCGCATTTGTTTTGGAGGCCTACATTGCTAGTCATGACTCTCCCGAGGGAATTGCAAGGGAGAAGAGCGAGGAGAGAGGGTCTGAGGATGAAGGACGGAGAGTCGGAAGGATAGAGCTTGCCTTGTAGCTGATGTTTTGGAGCTGTAACAATGTGGTCTTGGAGCTGAATATGGCACCTAAAAACACAGATTTGGAGCTTGAAATGCAGCTCACCAAAAAATGCAAATAAGGCTTTGTTTGAAGACAGTTTACAGAGCAGATCTGCCATGTTCTTGAAGCTGTAGCTCTCAGGTTTCACTGACCTTGAGAGCAGTAGGAACTGAGGAATGGCGCGACTATAGAAGCAGATCCAGAGCCCAATAAACCCCATTTTGGAGAAGCAGTGCTTCAAATGTTGAGCAGCTGAAAGGCACCTTTTTCCAGCTCGACATGGAGAGCATATAAGTCACAAAAAAGCTGGCCGTTTTCTTCTGCTAGGAAGCCCATTTTCCTCTGCTGGGTAACAGTCCCGGATAGGAGAGGAGGAGGCGAGGGGCAGAGGGGCAGAGGAGCTGAGGGGGGGTAGGGAGGATGAGCTAAGAGCCATCTCGCACCATATTTTTACTCTTGCGAGGCACCGACTATATGGATGACACAATAGGAAATTCATTAGGTCATTAGAAACAAGCTATGGTAGGTGTATATTTACTGCACTTGGACGTCCCTAACACAACCACATGCCAATGATATGACATTCTATAGGGAGCACTTCCTTTTCCCTACCGAGATGGGTCATCCATTCACCTGGATATCTACATATTCATCTCTTGCATGGAGTGTGGACAGTTATGGGCCAGCTTCATATCTCATCTCATAGCTGAGGCGATGGGATGCTAGGAATGCACAAGCCTTAACTTTAATTGCACTTTCAGTGAAGAGGTGCATTATACCTCATATCAGGTCATGCAGGACTTCTAAAAATGCATGGGACATTTTGGATGCGATGTATCAAGCCCGTAATGAGGGAAGTGTCTCATTTTTTAAACGGGAACTTGTTTCAGTAATGATGCATGAAGGAGACTCACTGTCAGACCATGTGACTAAAATTCAGGATCTCATGGAGCAACTCTTGAATATTGACGAAGCCATTCCAGGTGCCCCACTACTTTGAAATCCTTGCCGGAGCCGTATTTTCTCTTTCACACGTCACTCAATTTGTCCCTAAGAGGTAATCCAAAGACACTTACAGGAGCTTGTGGGAAATTCATTGCAAGAGGAGTAGACGTGGAAAAACATGTCAGCTAATATACGTGGTGGAGAGCAGGCATTTGCTACTAAGTACAAAGGAAGGTCAAAGTTCGTTGGAGTAGCCAAAGCATGATGCATGACAATCATCTGGAAAGGAGAAGAGGGATACAAATAAGCCAAGAAAAGGGAAAATGGCATTACTACAAAAAGTCATGTCACTACATCACTGAGTTCGTTGGAGTAGCCAAAGCATGATGCATGACAATCATCTGGAAAGGACAAGAGGGATACAAATAAGCCAAGAAAAGGGAAAATGGCATTACTACAAAAAGTCACGTCACTACATCACTGAGTACCCGAAAAGGATTACAAGGGAGAAAAAGAAGAGTTTGATATGGCAATTTCAGATTCTTCACCTTCGGATACCAATGAGGATGATGCTACTGCCGACTTTGTAGAGCATGATTGGGCATTCTTCAGTTGTAGTTACGATGCCTCTTGGAAGTTCTGCTCGTTCAATGTTGATGAGTTGTTGACACATGGTATTTTGACAATGGTGCATCTGAACACATAATGTCTAGAAAGCTGTTGTTTGACAAATTGTCTTTTTCTCCTATAGGCAAGAAAGTTTCTTTTGCCAGTAATTCTTCTTATCCTATTAGAGGAATTGGGGAGATCTTGCTCATAGCCTTTGATGGCTCTGATTCCATCTTTATGACGTTTTTTTTGTTTTGGGAGCAAGAAAAATTTTCTATCTATCTCTTCTTCACAAGAAGGGGATATCATGTTATTTTTGACGATAATTGCACGATCAAGCTATAGAAAATGAGTATGCCTTGGTAATGTCTGGTACTCTTTGAGCTTGATAGTTTTGATAAGCGGTTACACAATGCTTGTAGTTGCTTCTCCTTCTACCTTTGCCATGTATGATGCAAAGTTGTGGCATGCCAACTTCGGGCATGTCAACTATGGCAGCCTGATGCTCTTACAGAGATATCGGATGGTTGATGCATTTCCATATTTGGAGGTTCCCCCAAAACATGTGTGTGAGGGTTGCATTCTCAGTAAAGAAAAAAGCAAAAAAAATTATGGGCTTCAAGCACTCCATTGCTTTGGTTGAAAATCGTTCAAGATGCCAAGTGCAAATCCTACTATCTGACAAAGGGGGGAATACATGTCCAATGAATTTGCAAAAATAAGAAGGGCATCATGAATCAATGCACTGCTCGTTATACTCTAGAGGAGCATTGTGTGGTTGAACATAGAAATCAGTCACTCCTGGAGATGGCCAGATGCAGCAGAGGGGCTGCTACACAAATTTTGGATGGAAGCAATGAAGTGCTAAATTTTAATGGTCTTCAAGCACTTTATTTCTGTTGGTTGAAAATCATTCAGGATGCCAAGTGCAAATCCTACTTTTTGACAAAGGGAGGAAGGGGGGGGGGGAGGGGGGATCATTTCAAATGAACTTGCAAAATTCTTGGCTAAGAAGGGCATCATGCATCAATGCATTGTGCGTTATGCTCGAGAGCAAATTGGTGCAGTTGATGTAAAAATGGTTTCACTTGTGGAGATGGCCTGATGCATGATTAAAGCAAAGGGGCTTCTTCTGAATAGATCTACTTCAGCATGCATGGTATGCATCCCATGCGCACTATCTCGTGCAGCCTCAAAAGAATCAGGTTCATCCCCATCAAAGAGATTGCTAACCCAAGCTGAATCTGAAAAGTTTCTCTCATCAATGTCTCTGCGTGTCCAGCCAGGAAGAGGAGCAAAGTCTGCTCTCTTGGAGAGTATGAAGCAGCCAATGTGGGACTATTCTTGCTTCCTGCAAGGCTGAACCTTCTTGTGCAACAACATCATCAATGTCTTGCTGAGTAACAGGATCAGACATAGGCTGATTTGAGGCATCCAGAACTTGTGGTTCCTATTGCAAACTCTGATTTGCAGCAGGTATATCAGCTTTTGTATCAAAAGATATGGGCAGCAACCCTGCAAACATATCAAAAGAATCACGATCTTGCTGTTTACTGAGTTCAGCATGCACATTTTGGTTGGAAATTGCGTTGGACATAAAAACAGCCTTTCTGAATGGGGATCTCTTGGAAGGGGTGTATGTGGCGCAGCCATAGGCTTTGTGATGCCTGGATAGGGCGTCGTGGCAGTGTACCATTTGATGCCGTTATCTACAATCAAGCTGTTGGACGCCTCATCTAGTCAAGCAATACTAGGCCAGATATTCAATTTGTAGTGTTGCAATTGAGTACCTTTATCCAGCCCAATGACACTACATTGGCAGGCTTTCAAGGGTGTCTTCCACGACTTGCAAGGCACACGGTCATTTGGATTGGTGTTTCCTGAAGGGTGACTTGCAGTTGCATACAGTGACTTAGATTGAATTCGTGATTATAACACTGGCCAATGGAAATTGTTTCTCTTTGGGGCTTTCATGCATTTCATGGTTGAGTAAGAAACAATTGATGGCTCTTATGAAGTTGAGTACAAGGTAGCTTTCACAAATAACAATCAAACGTGTTTGGTTGCGATGATTGCTTGTAGATGTACATGCATCATTGAGTCACAACTCCAATTCTCAAAGTGCTATTGCACTAGCACAGAATCTTGTACTTCATGCCCACACAAAACACATTGAAATTCATTAACATTATGTCAGAGAGCAGTTATATGCAGGGGAGATCAGCTTAATCTTTTCCTGACACATCAGAATGTGGCTGATGTGTTCACCAAGGTATTAAGAAAAGTTTGAGTGCAGGAGGTGTTGGAAATATTAAGGTAGTGGTTATTGGTAGGGTAGTGATAAGGTTAGGGGCACCTTCACCCTCATTTACATTTGTTCCCTTAACCATAAGTTAGTTGTCTGTAAGGGTCTTAACCCCAGTAGTCTTACACCTTATGGTTTTATCCCTTGTACTTCATTGTTGTTAAATAATTTTCAATAGAACAATTGAGCATTTGTTGCTTCTTCCCCTTCGCGCATCTTGGCTTCCACTTCTCACACTTCAACAATCAAAAAATGCAAGGTTCTGATCATGCAACATTCACCAGTGTGGTAGAGGTAGAGAAGAAAGATGGAGAAGGAAGATGAAGCAATAAACTAGCTTCAAGAGGAGGATGCTCAAGTAATATAGGTGGAAGAGGTTAAGCAGATGCTAACGCGACAAAAGTTAAGTTTTCTTGGGACCATTGGCAGAGTATCGATGGAAAGAAAGAGATTTGTTATTGCCAGTGAAAGCTTGGGCATTGTGCAGAGGCTTGCTACAGTTCCCCGTCCTTCATCTGAGACCTTCATGGCTTCTTTTCTCCCACATTATATCTTTAGCCAAGATGGTTTTCCCTTGTTCGGCTTTAATCCCCTTCTGCACTTGCTCACGCCCCTTTTGCCTTTCGTCGTTCCTTTAGCTTGTGGGTTTTTTTGTCCAACCCTTTCTTGGGCTGACGAACTGCCTTTTGGGAAGTTCTTGTCCTCATCCAAGGCCTTTCCACTTTGTGGTCTAAAGGAGTGCTTGTGGGCACTCTTCTTGAGCCCTTTCAGGTTCAACATCCTCCCTTTTTGTCCTTCATTTCCTCCCTTTGTGCCTTGACTGCTCACAAACGGCAAGGTACCTTCCATATCTTAGGTTGACCTAGGGGGTGTATAGCCTCATGGCTTCCCTCCTTACCTCTTCTTTGTGTTCACAGCCCTCCTTTCCTTTCTCTCCTTCTCTTCTGGTTTTCCTCCCTCCCTCCTTTGTGTTCTCGGCCCCCTCTTCTTTCTCTTTTTTTTGCCAGAGAAAAGAACTTCTATTAAAGCTTGAAAATCACCCATACGAAATCAGCAAAACCAAAAGGTGCTGATCATGGAAAAGAAAATAAAACACTGGTTGTCACAAAGAAACCAGCGTGTTTCCAAAGAACCTACCTCACTGCCTAGGGAGTCTCTGTAAGAGGGGCTTACAGCTAGGGTTGTGGTCTATACATCCAGTAAATACCTCTCGTGGTAATGGCATTAAAAATGCTTGCATGCCAAACCTTGCAGAAACACTCTTGCCTTTTAGCGGTGGCTCTAGAACTTGTGGAGTACGGCACTCCTAGAGGGCACACAAGGTGAATATGATGTCCTGCCATATGGCAATGAGGATAGCCACCGAGGAGTCTTGTTGGCCTCCCATCATCTGACTACAACGGGCGACCTAGATGTTCCAAGCAGCGATGCTGGACACCGTCTCCCATACACTATCCTTGGGTGATGTCGGAGGGCACAGGGGAGGGAGGCGATGCATCATATGCCTCAATCCTGGATACATGTTGGCCCTAGATCCTGTATATTGGAGAGAATAGATCATGGAGAGAGCGTGCCCATGCCACCATCCCCCATACTACACCTCTGCGGGCTGGCCACAATCTTGAAGGTTGCTGCCCATATCCTCTGTGCGGCCGGACAGCCACAGAGGCAGTGAGGGATCGTCTCTAACACTCCGTCTGTATAGTAAAGACACTTGCCATCCACCGACATCTGCTCCAACTAAGGGCTGATGGGAAGGGCTCCATGTGCCACTATCCAGAAGAAAATTGATATCTTTCGTGGTCTTAGGTTGGTCGAGAGACAAGACCACAAACACCAAAAAACCTCGTGGGGAATGTCCTACTCAACCCAATGGCGCTTCCTTGAGGGAGTCTAGACTACTGGATCCACTAAATGCATCGGCCAATGCAAGGCACCTCCTCCACCCTATCTGAGTGCCCTACTCTAGCAAGCCAAAACCACTCACCTGGCTCCCCTTGGACCTCCCAAAGGGGCCGGCCCTCCCAAATCCAAAGGCGCCAATGTGCTCCCTCCCGAATAGTCCAGATCCTACCCAACCGGCCCACTATCATGTCCTCTACCACTCTAGCCCATCCAAAATCGCCTCGTCCCCACGATCCCTCTCTGTCTCAGCTCGCAAGAGGCCTCCTGGTCCCTCTTTGTAGTATCTGTGACGGTAACACCCATAGGACTGCAGCAGAAACTGAATCCTATGAGGTAACCCTACCCTCGAGAATTGTCTAGACCAATGGTGGGAATCCAGGCACTGCTCAATCCCTCCCATCACAAGCAAAGGTTGCTGCATCAATCTCTGTCATCCATAAACCTGCCCCCCTTGAATGTGAGAGAGCCTCCAACCTAGCCCTTGCATCCAAAGAAAGCTGACTCCTAACCCCGAAGGACCTCACTGGGGTATTGTTCCACTGTGCCCAACTGATATGAGTCCGCTAATCTCGCATGCATCCCTCTTGGTCTCAGACCCTTGGGTGCCACATGAGCAACTGCCTTTCGAACTCCTGGCATGTGGGGCTAACCCAGATGAGTCCCTCGGACAATCGTCTATAGACCTTGCCTTGCTAAGGATCCTCATCAGGGGGGAGCCCTTCCTTGTGAGGGGGGCCTCTGAAAATCCACTCGTGGGACTGTTGCCGCTGTCCACCTGTGTGGGGGGTGTTCTTGAGAAGCCCTCGTTGTAGCAAGAGCTTCCAGGGATCAAAGCTTGGGGTGAGACTAAAGACCACTAACTTGCCCAAAAGGTCTCTGGCTCTGCATCGCTAGGTCAATGATGCTTGGGCTTGTAGCAAGGTCACTGCCTGCCATGCGACTTTGGCTCTACTATTGCTCCTACTATCAGAACCTGGCCATAAGAAGTTATGCACTAGGCATCGGAGCTAACCCATGCAGCCTCTCTGAAAGCACCAGCACGAGGGAATGAACCAGGACATTGACAAAAGGATCTGATTGGCCACTAGGGCTCTGCCTGGCAAAGAGAGTTTGGCGGAGCTCCAATACAAAAGCTTGTGTTGCACACTCTCTAGCACAAGGGCGATCTACTGGGCTGTTGAGATATCAATGCCCACCTAAAAGCCTATATACCTTGCTTTGTGACCTCTTGGAATCCACCGGAAGCCGGATGTAGCCCCCCACTCTACGATCTCCTGGACTGCATCAGTTGTTGCTGTGAGGAAACCATATACCTAGATGAATCCAGGAACATTCCCAAACTCATCCTCTAAAAACACAACATAGTGCAGTTTCAATCTCATGATAGTCACTCACAAGGTTGAAAACCATAAACTCCATCATGCATAGCAGGGACTAGCTACTATGACATCCCCACTGACGTCATCAGCGCCCAACAATGGGTGTAGACCATAGTATAAAAATATGCTCTCACACATACAAATCCACACACCCACACATACTTGAGCATCAATTTATACAAAGTCTTCGTACTGAGTTTCTATCGGCACTCCGGAGGTAAAGGGCAGACTCAGCCATGATGAAGGCTAGCACTAAAGGAGAAGGCTAATCAAAAGGTAGTCCAAAATCTCTTCATTCAAGCTACAACTGCTTGTGAAGTCTAAACATTTTCATTTTAGTCTCTCCCCAACGAGCATCTAAATCTAAATCTAGCTGATAGGGCAACGCACCAATTAAGATAGAAAGAATTGTCACAATACCAGCAGGCCGCAACTTGGACGAAAACTTCACAAGGTGAAATTTGCATGTCCGCTAATACGACAGAAGCATATACCTAGATGAATCCAGGAACATTCCCGAACTCATCCTCTAAAAACACAACATAGTGCAGTTTCAATCTCATGATAGTCACTCACAAGGTTGAAAACCATAAACTCCATCATGCATAGCAGGGACTAGCTACTATGACATCCCCACTGACGTCATCAGCTCCCAACAATGGGTGTAGACCATAGTATAAAAATATGCTCTCACACATACAAATCCACACACCCACACATACTTGAGCATCAATTTATACAAAGTCTTCGTACTGAGTTTCTGTCGGCACTCCGGAGGTAAAGGGCAGACTCAGCCATGATGAAGGCTAGCACTAAAGGAGAAGGCTAATCAAAAGGTAGTCCAAAATCTCTTCATTCAAGCTACAATTGCTTGTGAAGTCTAAACATTTTCATTTTAGTCTCTCCCCAACGAGCATCTAAATCTAAATCTAGCTGATAGGGCAACGCACCAATTAAGATAGAAAGAATTGTCACAATACCAGCTGTGAGGAAACCAACTGACTTGGTCCAATTGATCTTGGCCCCTGGGGCCAAGCAATATGTCTCTAGGGCCCCACAGACTCCCTTCAAACTCTCTACAATGCCCTCCACAAAGAGCATTGTATAATCCACAAACTCTAGGAGCTCCTCCTTTAGTGAAACAGGAACCTCATCCCTAAGACACCTGTTGCCTAGGAATGAAGTTAATAGCCAAGATCCTCTACAACAAAGAGAAAGGGAGCGAGGGAGCAGCCCTGTTGGACTGAGTGAGAAAGGGAGAAAGCCTCCCCCTGTAACCGCTGATAAGCATCTAGCTAACACTTCCTGCATGCATTACCGAGACCCCACGAATCAATTTTTCAAAAAGCCATCCTCTACATAGTGCCATCCAAAAAAGACCACTCCACCTTGTTGTAAGACTTTACGAAATTCAAAAGCAGGATCGCCATAGGTTGAGACTCCTCACAATCCCAATCCATGGCTTTCCAAAAAGTGAAGATGTTGTCCAGGATGTTGCGCTCTTGAATGACACTTGTGTGCATGTCGTGATAATAGTGGCGAGGTGGGGCCTCAACCACAAACTCAAGACCTTGGCTAAGATCTTGTAGGTAGTATCTAGTAAGGTGATCGGTCTGGACTATTGAACATCTGACCCATCCCCCCCTTTGGAGTCAAGTATATCTAACCTCTGCTCAAGGATTGAGGAAGCGAGCTTGAGTCGAAGATCTCATGAAAAGCCATGTGAGCATCTCAAAGAACTCCTTGCTTGTCCTCCGCAAACTCTAGGTTGTTGAAATCTCCTCCAACAATCCAAGAGTCGACATCTTGGAGGCACTTCGTCAACCGCCTCTAAGAAGCAGGGCGGTGTTGTCTACAAGCCGGTGTGTGCACGTTTAGGATCCCAATTCTAGACTTGGCCACCTGGAGACCCATCCAAACTGCTTGTTTTGTGGTAAGCTCACCCTGGGAGCCTGCACCACAACCCCGGACTTCTGTGACTTCGAAGGGGGCTTCGAAGTAGAGTAGTCTTTATTTGTGCGATGGCATGCCAACGGCATGAGCCAAAACTCCTTCAACAAGAGTTGCCCAAGGCAGGGGGCCTAGGACCTTCGAAGGAGAGCAGTTTGTATCTGTGCGACGGCGTACCAAGGGCATACAAATGTGGGCTGATACGAGGAGCACTACACACTCCCAACCACTCGGGACTGCTCCAGAGCTCCAGAGGCTGTGCGAGCTCCTAGTGCTCGTCTCTAGGGGAACCTGCAACCTAGGGGCTGCTGTGGGAGCTGCGCCTAGGAATTGGGCTGCACACGCAGCACCTCAGAACACATAAATGCGGCGGGAGACCAGCGAACCAGAGGCTGTTAACCTTCCGAGTTCAACCTCTGCTTACGAACCGATGCGAAGGAGGGGAGCAGCCAGGTGGGCACGCCAGAGGCCTTGTTTCACTCCTCTCTCCTTCCCCGCTTTTGATTTTCCTCCCCTTCTGCTTCCCTTCTCGTCCTTTTTGGGCATCGTTAAGCAGTCCTGTCTCACTGCTTTTGCCCCGTTTTTAACGATCCACTTACTTTTGCTAGCAGGGTTATCCTGTTTGGAATTCTCAAGCAGGTGACCATTTGGTCTAACCAGAGGACCTCACATGGCAGATTTCCTGATTCCCACCGCCATCCAGATTTCCCGCTCCCCTGAGGACAAAACAACAGGTCCATGGCTTAGGAACTACAAGACATGTTAATTGTGAGGCCCATCTTCTGTCTCACGCCTACTGGCCGCTAGATTCCTGACTCGGTCCAAGTGATCTTAGCACTCTATGGTGACCACATCTAGGAGGCCACCATCAGTGGGAGGGAGCCTTCCTTCTCTAGCTCACCTAGCCTAAGGTCGCCTTGTCCCTGGTTGAGCAAAGTTAGTGTATCTGGCTCCCACTTGGTGCTTTTCATCCCTTGGCACCATGAGATACACTCCCACTTGGTGCTTTTCATCCCTTGGCACCATGAAGTTTGTTGTGGATGATATGGACCCCACCAACACGTTCCTAGATTTCGAGTTATGCTTTGATTCCCTGTGGAGTACAGATCCATCCTCCCATCCATTTGGCACATATTTTGGCATATTTAGAAGCCCGACGACAGTGGATCCAGTTCTCACTGATGACGGAGTACCAACAATACACGTGATTATATAGGATCCCGATACCCTTCTCAAGGATGTGATGGACATATCCTTTGTGTAGGCACCCTATACCACTGCGCATGCAACATTTGTTTATCCTAAAATTTCTATTTCTGTAGAATATAAGGTCACAATTGGTTGCTTTTTACTTTGTCAAGACAATGCTAGAGATCCAAGGCTGAAAGAATAACCAGTGGTACACCGTCTGTTGTCAAGACTCCAGCCCAATTCACATTGAGATAACCAAAAAAATCAATATATGGAAACCTGCTATATTTCAGACCATAATCCCAGGTGCCTTTGAGATATCTAAGTACTGTGAACACATAACAGAGACTGCTGGGGTAGACCTCAATTGTTTTTTGGCCGCCCCCCATTAGTACCGTCGACCCAAATTCCACCCTCAGCGGAGTCTGGACTAGGGTGGAGGGGAAGATAAAGTGCAGATATGCTGCAAGGAGTGCCAGAAGAACTTGAAGAAGGGCATGTCAGAGACAAGATAGCTCGAGACTAGCTAGATAACTAGTCCTCAATCGTAATGATCTGCCACATACAGTTGATAGTACAAATTCTTTCAGAGAACGTTCCTCTCTTAAGTCTTGACCTGGGGTATAGATTATGACCTGTGACTCGGGAGAAACCCTTGGAGATGCTGAGTAAAGGAAGGAAGGCGAGCCCATGATATGCATTTTGTGGGAGAAATGTGCACAGGGGGCTCACGGGTTTCAACTGTAAGCAAGGGTAGCTTAAGTCTGGCAGTGCAGACCATATCTTTTAAGTAATGCTTAATAGGTGATGTGCCTTTCTTGACCAAAATTGAATGGTTCCATCAATACCACTTAAGGTTGTATTAACTGTGATTCTTGTTTCAACTAGGCCACAACTTGTAAACAAAATTTGCTTCAAATCAAACTAAAGGTGGATCTTTAGTGATATAATACTGATCCTATTTCTGATCAAAATATTCCAGCAGCTGCAGCATCTCTCTGTGTTCGTGCAAAAGGAGCTATTCCTAGCATGCCTGACCGAAAGGCTGTGATGCAATTGTTAGAAGAAGTTCAAAAAAAGCCATTTTGAGTACAAAGCTGTGCGTCACTTTAGCTCTTATGTAGCAATTATAACCTCGTTATTTTTGTTTCTCTTTTTGCTTGTTGCATAGCTGCACATCAACTCAACAAGAAAGTTTGTGCTCTACTAGACTAGAAGAAGACTGTCTCGTGTCCGGTAGATCTCCTGGAATTCTTTTCCCTGGTGACACAATAATAGTGCTTCAAAAGTCTTCAAAGCTTTGCCTGACCAGTGGTCAAAGAACCCCTCTGTAAAAAAAGAACAGCTTTTTCCCAGTGGCTGTGCTTGTGATAATGTCATAACTGTAGGATAATATAAACTAACTGCTTCCACAGAAATGAACAAGTCCAGTCATCATGAAGCCAAGAACTGGGACGTCTGTATATTTCATCCTTTTGGAAATCGGGTTGTTTTCTGATCCATGTTGGAAAATATGACTTCAAATTTTAATTCATATATATTTTTCTCAAGTTTAAATGTATTCTTACTAATTTTATCCCAATCAATCTACCAACATGGATAGTATCACATATACTTCAACAGTAGAAACTCATTGCCATTTCTGTCTGAACCTCCACTTCTTTTCCTTGTGATTGTGTGTGGATTCATGCCATCATGATTTGTCTCCTCTTTGGCTTGTTTCTTCTACGTGCATGTCATGATTTGAAGTGGAATCATACCGAAGATATTGGCATAGGTAGCAATTGGAGATGTGAAAATGGATGTCTGAACATGGAGATATAGTACAACTAGTGGGATATAACGTGGATGTCTTGATATGATACAATGGCTTGGTAATTGAAGTTTTCTGCAATCTTCGAATTCAACTAGGCCATGGCTCAATGACATTGAGCTGCTAAGGGGCATTTAGTTAAATCCTCCATTCCATGTATTATTTTATTACTGAATGAATGATCCCGATATGTTCGCAGCAGAGCTGCAGATGCTTTAAGCATCTGTCAACTTGGTCCCTAGCTTGGCACAAACGATGCATGCTATTACCCAAAGGTCGTCACATTATTGCATCATTAGCCACCACAACCGTGCAAAGGCTTGCACCTTCATCAAATATGCCACCTATGACAATTCATCTAACCTCTTCTGAGAGTGTTGGTGCTTTAATAGCGCATTCTCTCGGTGCTGTTTTATGCCTTATGGGAACCAGCCACAAAAGTATCGAACTGCTGGTAAGTGGTTGTGAACAATCACAGTGGAAAGGAAACATGCGGTGGTAGATTTCGATATTCCTCTTCCCTGGTACTAATGGGGAATCTGTATTCTTAGTTATGGGTCCCTCGACAGGGTGCATCTCTTCAGTATGAGTGAATCTGCTACAGCTACTAGGTCTATTTTGGACATTTTCCACTGCTTAAGCTTTAAGGGATCCTTTTGAACTCATACCAGGATGAATCATGGAAGGTACTCTTTTGGTGGGGACAAGCACCCTGTCAGTGCCTTTGGAGGTGCTTTAGAGCTGTCGATTCGGTGGGTTTAGGGTCTGGATCTTCCAAGTTGATTTTCATTGAGGATGTTTACAGAGGTTTTTTCATCAGCTTCAATACCTTCTTCTTGGCTTCCAACTCCTCTTTGAGTGAATCTAGCTCGGCTGAAAGTGCATATTATCACTACCAACACAAAATCCGAGTTCCTTGGGATATCCTTAAGAGAGGTGAGTTCACCTTTACCTTTTTGCCTTGCCTGACACTTTCTGGCTTTGCTTGTTGGCGAGCTATTCTTTAGCTCTGCCTATGCTCTCGCATTACCATATCCACGCAAGTGCCCATGCTCTTGCTTCCCCTCTTAGCTTGCTAATGCCTATCTCTTTCTTACCGGCAGCCACACCTCCTCACTCCTTGCCTCCTCCATTTCCATTTTTTAGTAAAATGGAATCAATTCTTGCAGACCCGTTGGGAGAATACAAAGCTTATGCGTAAAACTCGTTGAAAACGAGGACTCCGTGTACTCATGGATTACGCAACTTTTCTATCTTCTTTTTGTCACAGCGTCTCGTCCTCATTGCGACATCCGTGGACCTCTCTAGTCACCATTCAGTTATACATTTTCCAAGGCTTAGCAGAGCGGCTTACTAAAAAGCCCAGCAACACAATGACAGGAACGGTAAACCACCTACTTTGTCGGATGGATATATATAGACGACTTCAACAATGCTTCCACTTTCTAAAACCTCCCAAAGTGAAGTTTATACATACTTGGTGGGCACGCCCAAAGATCATGGACGGCCCAGATGCATTCAATGCACCATGGGCGCACATGCGCGGACATAGTGTATAGACACCCTATACACCAGTTGCGTAACCATAGTAATCCCTCGATCAACTCTTGCCATGTGTGCATCCATGTTCCAACATTTGGAATCATAATACATGACATCCTACTTGGCTTGGACCTATAGGTAGCCATACCATTGGGATCCTTCTCGGATTGCCACATCATCTTGATCCACCCCAGATTGCCATGGCATTCGGATTCGGCTCCTCAACTTAGTGTTACACAAAAGTGAGCATAACTTTCAACACGATGCTATGATATGAATTCTTCACAATCCTTACTCAAATCTACTCCCAGATTACTCTCACACCATGTTGGGATAGCATGAAGCAAGCGGGAAGGAGAAAATAACTTGTTCATATTGAGAAACTCTTACAATATGTGAAAGGGACAATGTACAAAACATGAGCGACAAGTAGTCACATGATAAAGATATCAAAGGATATAGTTATAAAATTAAGGTTTCTAGACCTATGATGGTACCATGTGGCAGGTCGAAATTTTTTATTGGATCATTTCAAAGATATATAACTTGGATCAAGATTATATAAACACATAAAATGATCAAATCGAAGGTATCTATAAGACTATCACGTTTGAAAAATCGTAAATATGAAATCAACAAAATCGTAAGCATCTCCTCAAATCAACAAAATTGACTCATTTTGGCAAGTTGAGACTCGTTTGGCATATGTTCATCATGATCAACTAATTATAGCATCGTTGTCAAGCCACATCATATTAAATAGGTTCAACAAAAACAAAAATCCACAATATAATAACAAAACATTAATGTTAGCCAGAAACGTGTGCAGCAAGTGTAAGTGCATGGCTCCAGGCAAAAGTAAGGGCATATGCATGGCTTCTTACAAGTGAGTGCGCTAGCATTCATAATCTGTTCAGGCAGATTAGGACCCTCATGAGGATGAATCTCCATAATCCATTCAGGTAGATTAAGACCCTCATGAGGAGGAATCTCCATGGAAACAATTCAAACTATACGAAATGAGGCTCACATCAATCAAACTTATTCCCTCACACACTCATTTGTATTTACTTCACATAGAAACTACCTGACGTTCACTCTAGGAAAACCAAAATGCCTTTCTACTCACTAACAAACATATACAAGCACCCATCAATATAATTCCCCAAGAAATACGCTTCATAGTGCTCAAATCAAAGCAAACAAGTGCATGGCACTCGTGCTTGCACATGTGCCAAAACTAGATGGACAGTGTACAATCCATATTATAAGTGACAAACAAAGTGAGTAGAGGTGTACGAAATTGGGCTAATCCCATCCCCATGGATGCATACACTTCCTAGTTCCATCTAGGGGGAACTAAGGACCTTATGAGAAAAACTGCATACCACCATGTGTACCTCCAGTAACAAAGCCAACACAAGCATTCCCTCTCTCATTGGTAGTTAAGAAACTCCACTCAAGGATTTCTCTAGCAAAAATCGGAAAGCCTTTTTGGCGCTCAATGATAGAGATATGTCGATCAACAACCCATAAACACAGTCTCAATGAAGCAGGGCAAGTGTACCTAGCACCAATCATATAATAGATGGATAAGACACAATCATACTGTAAACATAGTGATAAAGACACATGGAGTGCATGTGCTATACATTGAGCAACCCTTCCCGTCAATGCACACCCATGGTAGCCCCTTAAAAGTGGAATTGGGACCCTCATGGGATATATAACCTACAAAGACATCAAGCATGCAAATAGACTAATGCTTTCATCAAGTTCTTAACCCTCATTTGCAACTGTGAACTCCACTCAACTGCAAACCTCCCAAACACTCAAGACATCCACTGCCCTCTTATACTCAACTAAGATAATCGTTGGCATCCCATAATAATACATCCATGAGCATAGATATCATAAGCAAATATATAAGGGGAGCACCCTTAATCAATTATATGACTCATCTCTATTAAAATCTAAGCTAGAGATAGATGATCTAGTGGTACCATTTCCCCATCCACATAATCCATCTTTAACAATGACAAATAAGAACCACAACATTGGCAATAAACTTTGGTCTTCTACTAAAAATGGTCCTCATCTTCATACATAACATATTGCTTATCCTAGGCAACCATATTTTCATGTTTATTATACTCTCTATTCTCCCATTTAGTGACTCTAGCTGGGCATAGTCCACCCATAGCAAAGGATAGGACAAACCTCCAAAGAGAACCAGACTTACTTCCTTACATTTTGTACGATACCAAAGGTGGCCAAATACACATCACATTGCAAGCACACTACACCACAAGTTAAGAGATAATCCAAAAAATTTTACAAGAAGAATAGATCAATGATCACTTGAAATCATACAACCATAAACAATCCAAGTGTAAGACAAATGATAACATAGCAAAAATGCTATCATAGTAACATGTGCACAAATATGGAAAATAGGAGGTAGCTAACAAAACTCTAGCATTGTTGAAGTTGTTTGTGTCAAAGGAAACCTTGCGATCCAATAAAGTATTGTCGATGAATAGATGGATTTGTAGACATCTTAAATGCGGTGCAAAATCCTCTCTCTGTCTACTTGAACATGGTTCTCTCTCTCTACACACACACACACACACACACACACACACACACACGCACGCATGCATGCATCCCCTTCAGGATGCTTATGATATTTGGGCTCATCACAGCCCACACTTGTTGGATCTTGATTGAGGTTGTGACTTCAAGTGTATGTATAGCATCCCAATCGATGTTATGGCTCTTATATCTCATGCATATTGTATTGACATTTGCCTATGTCAGTGATTCATTCACAAAAGACCATATCTAGAATTTGATGGTATGGGTAGTGTACAAATTTTATGTCTTTATGGAAAAATTCACCATGTTTTGAATGGAGATTGAATGATAGCCCCCCTTGGATCTACTGGGAGGGGCATAAAGACTATATGCATGGTTTTTTTTACTAGGAACTTTATGTATAGATGGTTAGAACCACCGTGCCCCTCGTTAATGGTTGATCCCCTAATGGAAAAATGGGCACAATTTACTCTGTGAGAAAGAGGTGTTCTTGGGGACCCTTGTGATTCTTTGGTGTGCATACACCTTGACTAACCTTGCCATGGTTGGACTAAAAATAATAAAGAATGAAAAAGGGAGATATTGGTATGGATTTAAATACATGGAGATGTATGTATATAATGTTGGACAAGTTGGAACTAAAAACTTGTATTTTTGGACCACCATGTCCCATGCTAATATGTAATGCTAGATATGGTAGAAAGGGCAAAGATGTGCACTAAATGTGATGAAGGATGGACATCTTGCCACTTCGGAGGCACCTTACGTGTAAAAGGAACAAGTGAGTACAAGTACTCGTGAGCACTGCCTTCAATTGGTTCTATCAAAGGAATATTTGAATTTTGCGCGGACCCGCGCTCTCGCTAAAAAATTTTCTAACATCATGAAGGCGCACTAGCATAATAATGAGATGTAATCTAAATGTTCAGAACACCACATAGCTCGACACATGGCATCTCTGCACTGCTTTGCGCAGTGCAATCTTTGGCTTATGCCGCCTGATCACTTATCATCGTGCAACCTTTTGTTGCAACTTTGCCACCTGTGGGCACGCACCCATGCAGATCATTAAAATTAAAGAAAGCTTGTGCTCCTGGAGCAAAAGTACATCCAATCGACCAATCACTGCAGGCTGAAGTTCCTGTCGCAAAATGAGCTTCCTGGGACCACGGGTGCCCGAAGAGTGAAACCCGTTCACATTCCAGGATACGAGGTGTAGGCTCATGGAGAGGGACGGGGGGCTGCGAACAACTGTCTGCTCGCGGTCGAAGTCGAAGAAGAATCAGACATATCGGAATGGAGGCGCTGCCGCTTATGAGAAGGTTTGGAGGGGGAGACGGGGTCGTCCTGCCCGTTCTTCAACACCTTCAGCAATGGCGAGAGGCCTCTGGTGCCATGAGCAAATGCTTTCTCGAGCCAGCTCGAGATCTCTGAAGTGGTCATCCCGTAGAAGGTTCGGAGTTTCTGTTGGGACCAAGCTCTGACATCCTGGGGGAGAGGCCATGACAGGGGGGGTCTGAGGATCACAATCAGTCGGAAGCGTTTGGCGGCGCAACGCCACGGGTTGGCTTGGAGAGACCACCGCACTGGTTCTTGGCATAATAATTCTACGCAATCTATCATTCTGAACATCGTCGCAGCACTGACCACCTGTCATCGTGCAGCCTTTTGCCACATCTTTGCTTGCAACCCATGCAAATCATAGGTTGTCTTGGAGAGACCACTGCGCTGGTTTTTGGTGTAATAATGAGACGCAATCTATCGTTCTGAGCATCGCCTCAGCACAGTCTCTGGCCTGATGACCTGTCATCGCCTGGAATTCAAGGTTATCTTGGAGAGACCACCGCACTGGTTCTTGGAGTTATAGCTCCATTACTTATTTTTACGTATTACAAGAGGTCTATGATGACCAACGCACTGGCAAACAGAAGGAGACCTATGAAAGCCATCGCGCTGGTTCTTTGAGTGATATATTTGTGTACCAAGGACATTGTATTCCATTGTGCAACAAAGCAAAATGCAATTGGCAATATGACCCTTGAGGGGTCCCCTAGGGGCAAGGGCCATATCAACGTCTAATGGCATCCTGGATATTGTATAATGCATGTTGATATGGCCCTTGCCCCTAGAGGGGACCCCTCAAGGGCCATATCATCAATTGCATTTTCTGAAAGTTTAATTGTATTTTTCTAGATGTATCTCCATGCAACCACAACGGTGGGGTCATTGGAGTTATTTTAGCGCTATTTTGATCATAAACCAAGGAAATTGTAGTCCTTCTTTCTTGGTATTTTAGTCCTTATTGTAGTTAATGAGGGCAAAAGTACAATTTATCGAGTGAAATTTGAGCAAAAGAGATTACAATGTACATGTACGTCCAATAACACGTTATATAAAAATTATCAACTTATATTAAGCAAAAATTTAACAGAGGATCTTACATTTATAAAAGCTCGGCAATTTCCTGAGAGCCTTAAAGGCCAAAAGATTACAGGTAGCGGCCATAACAAAAGCAATAGCCATTGCAAACTATTTGCTTAATCGGCTTCCTACCAAACCGATATAGGGTATGACTCTTTATGAAGCATTCACTAGACACAAGCCACACATTGGGCATCTCTACTTGAGGAGGTTTCATCCAATGCTTTAGGCACAATTGGTTTTATTGCTCTTGTCCCCACATTGACTCTTACTACAGTGTCTTCTATGTCTTCCATAGGTGGAGGGGGATTTGCTAGTTTAATCCATCCTTTGAAACTTTCCTAGAGATTAGGGCAATTCCATAAGAGGATTTCAATGGGAATTGACACAGGGCAACTTAGAATGCTAGAGAGTGCAGCACCTTCAAGTTGGAATGGCGGTACATTACGTTGTGGATTTTGTTGTTGGAATAGAGGCTCAAGTATAGTGTCAATACTTGGTGGGGCCAAGTCAGGTATTGGATCTTGCTTCTCAACCTCAAATTGAGCTTGTTCCTTTTGCACCCATTGTTGAAGTGCCTAAAATCGAGTCTTCTCCACTTCTGCATTAGGGTATGGAGCGTCTTTTATTTGAGGCTCAGAAGCTGATGTGGATGAGCTTGGCTGCTCATTGCCGGGCGGAGATAGAGGCACTTGTGCTTTCTTTTGAAGAGGCCGTCTTGATTGAATTGGAATATTAGGGCCCTTGGTGGCCTCCTTTTGCTAGCGGGTAATTACATTCACAGGTTGTGATAATATGCTTCTCGGGCCTAGGCTTTGATGGTCCACCCCAATAATGTCAATTGGGATGTCAAGCTTAGCCTCATTTTGTTGTGGGACCTTATTTTTCATGGGACAATCAATACAAGCATGGCCTATGCCACAATCTCTGTTGAGTGGTTGGAAAGTAGTGGGGCTACCATGATGAGGTCACTCTCGATGATTCCCTCCACAAGTGTAGCACTGGATTGGCACTTGATATATGTTGGGCCTCTAGTGGCTCCGCCCGTAGGTGGGCTATGCAACTGCTACGGGTGGCTGACCACCAAGGCAATGCTCTAAGGCCTTAAGAGAGGGGGGAGGGGGTGGTTGGGCAGGGGGGGTTAGTGGAGGGGGGGTGAGAGGGGGGGTGAGAGGGGTGGGTGGTGGAGGGAGGAATGGGGGGTGAGAGGGGGTGGGAGGGGGGGGTGTGAGAGGGGTGGGTAGTGGAGGGAGGGAGGGGGGGTGAGAGGGGGGGGGTTGTAGGGAAGGGGGGGGGTGAGAGGGGGGAATGGTGGAGGGAGGGGAGGGGGGACGAGGGGGGGGAGAGGGGGGGGGGGGGGTGGGGTGGGGGTGTGGTGGTGGAGGGAGGGGAGGCGAGGGGGCAGGGGGGTGAGAGGGGGGGGGCTCGAGTGGGTGGGGTGGGAGGGGGGGTGGATGGGGAGGTGGGAGGGGGGGTGGAGGAGGGGGGAGGGATGGGGATGGTGGGAAGGGGGGGGGGGTGGAGAAGGTGGGGGGGCGGGGTGGAGGAGGAGGGGGGGGAGGTGATGGTGAAAACTTGACAGACGAAAAACTTTGACAGAAATTGAAAGGGAGGAGGAGATGGTCACCTACAACGCTCTCCCAAGTATTTCTCAATGTAACAAGATTGTTGAGGGTGAATGGACGGTGGGTGGATGGCTTGGTTATCATTGCAAGAAGGGCTCGAAATAACTCACCGATGAGGATAGGAGTAGGGTGGTGGTCGATGGAGAGGGAGGAGGGTCTTGCATAGGGTTCACAATGGGGAAGCAGATGGAGGCTAGATGTGAAAGAATAAGAATGACGGGGTGGGGGGGTTTTTATAGGAATGGGTTTAGGGTTAGGGTTACACCTCAAACTCTTTCGGGGCCATAACTTTTGATGGTCAGCTCGGATCTCTCTTCTATAAAAAGGTAAAATCTTTGAAATTCTGAGTTCTATGCATTGGTGTCCATTACATAGCTAGATTTTTTCTTCAAGTGGATTCTTTTTAAGAAATAAAGAAATTTTATTAAGGTTACTACCCAAGGTTAATTCTTGGGGTTGATAGGTTTGGGCAAGGCGTCGAGACTTACCACTCCTGGTCAATTGTGTGAAGAGCTTTCAATGGTTTAGCAAGATCGGTGCATGGAAGGCAAGACAAAAAGTGTCAAGAGGAATCACACTCCTCTTTCAATATGGAAAGTCCAGCACTTCACCTAACAACGTAACTATCTTGTGATGAAGGGGAGGCATCATAGTTTCTTTCTTTCTTTCTTGTAACAAAGTGGAGGTGAGAGCAAGAGTGAAGGGGAGGAGAGGTGCTGAGAGTGTGCAGAGAGGAGCTAAAAGTGTGCCACATGGCTAGCTATTTGGATGCCACGGGGAAACCTCTTCTTAAAGGATAGAGTAGAAGAGTAGAAGACTAGAAGTAGATGTCAGGACGGCAATCTTGTAGGATATTCAGAGGTCTCTTTGTCTTATCATTTCCCCACATAGGAGCCTGGAACCTATGTCTATGCTCCACCACCACATAGGAGCCTAGAACCCGTGTCTATGCTCCACCACCACCCTCCATCGGAATGAGCAAACGATTCTTTTCTCGAGTAGCTGGAGCCATAGAACTCCATTACGTAGACACAGTATGTGGAGCGTAGACATAGAGAATTTGAATCCTGAGCCACTCTGCCACATTCACAGATTTTGGCCTAATTTCGCCCCTGGTGTAGTGATTCCTCATCCTTTAGTGCTCACCATAGCTAACAATTCAATGAGCTTGGATGGCTTGCTCAATTCCTACCAATTTTATCCATTGCTCGCATTCTAGCTTCTGTCTCGTGATGATCATCTATTATTAGCTCAAAACCTGGCATAAGTTCTTGAGAGTGGCCTTTGAATCAGTGCAGCTCCACCAAGAAAATAAACATCGCCATCCCCCACCTCTCCTCGCCACATCTCCGCATTTGTAGATCCACCTTCTTATCTTGAAGCGAATGCAAAATGCCAACTTCTGTTCTCAAGGTGAGATTGAAGTAGCACATATCTCGAGTTGTGGCAAATTAGCCTGCAAGGTGATAGAACATAGCAGGGACAAAATATCGAGCTGCAGCAGATTGTAGAAGACTTCTTTGTTGAAATTGTGTCCAACGTCACCACCTAGGACCAAGTTCAAAGTCAAAATGGATGCAAGCAACTCCATCTCGGAAAGGTGATATGCAACTGCAGATCGTATTGATGACAAACTAGTAGCTGGCCACCAAGTGTGTAAATGGGATTACTTCATAAACTATGTAATGGGATTATGTTCTTAGAATAGGGGATTACATTCACTACTTGTGTTACATAATGGGATTACGATCTTGATTTGTTTTATTTATATTTTTTTAATTATTAAGGTGAATGATAATTGCTCTAGCTCTATGAATTAATTTTTTTGTATGTTCCATGTCCTCTAATTCTAGAGTTGCTCTTTGGAGCTCGTCTCCTTTAATTATGCCAAGGCATTCCTTCCAAAAACACTCCTAGCTTCCGAGACCCTTCATCTTAAGGCCACGGCATCTCAAGCAGACCTAGTGCTATTTCATCTCCTCGTACACAATGGACCATTCAACAGATAAGGTAGGGAATTAAATTGCTCATTATTCACATATGTTGGCAAGCATGCACGCACACACACATGCATGTGTGTGCATGCATGCACGTGCATGTGTGTGTGTGTTTTGGTTTTTCTTTTTGTTTAAGCATATGTTGGTTGAGATTATGGTTTAGAAGATTATGTAAAGGGGATCTTGGTTGCTATTCATGCTGATAATTTTTGTGTTTGGATTAACTACCTTTATATACTAAAAAACTAATTCTTACATGTTTGCATTTTTATTATCATTCATAGAGGAGGCCCCTAAAGCCTATTGCTCAAAATCCAAAGCTAGGCATGTTTGACTCCTCACATTTACAATGCTATCCTATATTGGATCCACAAAACATGTATAATGCCACAAGAAAAACCTTTATTTTAATTAAAAGGGTCATTGACTTCCTTCAAGGTGAGGCCAATAGAGTTGATGCTCCTACCAACTTCAAGATCTACTCAAGCAAGTGCAACAACAATAGCAAACACTCATAATGAAGTTGAGAGAAGACTTGGATAATAAAGATCACATATGTCAAGATTTCTTGGACCCTTTGCATCTTAATTTCTACATATTACTTGAGAATGCTTTAGAGGTCCTTATTTTCTCCGATTTTCATGCATGTGATCTTTAGGTATTGGTGTGGCTTTGGGCCAGAGGAAAGTGAGCAATCTCTCGCCTAGTCTTAGAGATGGAAAATTGTCCTAAGTTAGGGAAAGGAAGTCATCTACAAGCCTCTAGTGGTGACCACTTTCTTGGGTGCAGGTGCCATTTTATAGTACAACACTTATTTCATTTTCCCCACATTGCATCCATCACAAAATGCAGCATGTCGATAAAAAAGGTGAAATAACTCATGGAGTACACTATCAAGGTGACAGTCATAAATCCAATCCTGACTATGCCTCTTAATTGTCTCATCAAATGAACGATTGGGTCTTCAAAGAGCTAGTGAGGGGTTTTACACCTCAACAAGTTTGGGACAAACACATCCAAACATTGAAAAGATGACTTGAATTAGATCCTAGTAGTTGTATAAGAAGAGATGATTTCCTTAGCCTTTGTGATGTCTTGAATCTTACAAAGAAGGTGAACTCTTGGCTCTACCAATACCACTCGAATGATGCTCTTAGTGTGCACATGTGGGTGGATCGCAATGCATCAACCATGTTCATATATCAAGAGCAAGATGAGCTTTCAAATGTGCCATTCATTCTAAGCATTCAAACACCTTGGCAACTCAAGATGTTGACCAAATATGGCAATGGTGGACTCATTGCAATGGATGCTACCTAAGGAGAACTAACAAATACAAGGTATGCCAATTTCTCTTGTGCCTCATCAACCATTGTACATCATCTGTGCTTGAAGTCCCTTGCATTCATGTTTTTTAATTATAGTTTTCATTGTACTCCTTGCTTGTGTTCGACTCACTTCGCAATGGAGTCTCGGTTTGTTGGGTCATTACCTCATCATAGGATGACGAGACACTCAAGAAGTGGCTAACTTCATTTCACAATTGCATATTGAACTACAATAAATCTTAGGAAGCTAATGCCTTCATGGTCGATGATGCAAGTGCAGCATTGGAGGCCTTGAGCTAAGTGAATTCATATAAGAATAGCTTTTAAGGTGGCACTATTGAATGTGCATACTCATTTTATTCATTTCTCACACTGTAGGAGAGTGTTTGGTATTCCTATCTTCCTTTTCTTGTGGCACATTTGAAGATCCTGGCTAAAGAATCTTGTTAGTAAAGTTCAAGACTCTGGCCAACACGCGTAGCCATGTTCATGTCACTAGGAAGAATAATGAACATGCATGGACAACTTGGGTAATCTATGATGCAAAGAGAGAAAGAAGTCCATTGATTGATAGATGAGTTCACATATGAATTTGCAAACCAAGTTGCATTCATGTCATACTTTCAAACATATTGGGTCCCACGTGTACATACATATGCTTCCCATTATATGCATCAGAATGTCTTTGCTTTGTGTTTTCCTCTTTTCATCACATCCTAACTATTTCAATTAACTTGTCTTATCTAACTGTTTCAATTAACTTGTCTTTGTTTGTTGCTTTCTCCATCCATTTGTTGGAATGATTAGGCATGTGGGTGCGAGATGCATGTAATCTTCCCCTTGCAAACCAAGACACAAATGGGGCCATTGAATCTGCATAGAAGTGAATGAACATAAAGGACTCGAGGATGAATGAGATGGATCAAGCATACATGTTTAGGGTATGATCCCTCACATGCCTTGTAACTCCTTGGTCACCCTACAAGTCTATAAAGGATGTGATCATCAGTACATGCATGAATTGACTTCTAATCCATTCCTAATGATGCCAACATCTTCTTTGCATCCTTTCTTGAGTCAGGCATTATTGAAAGTACTGTTTGGAGTAACCTGGGATTGACACATTTAATGAATTTGAGGCAATAATTTGGAGGTACATGAATGAAACTATAGTTTAGAATGCATTTAAAACTCTTACGAAAAGAGGACATAACACTAGTATCTAACCATCCATAAGTTACTTGTAAATTCAAGATCAAAAGAATGGCTGCAACATGAGAATTGCTTGCCCCTTCATACAACATGGTGCTAGCTTCATGTCGCAAGCTCTCCTCTTTGGGACTCATGTTATCCTCCCTACTCACTTCCACATCTTCATCTCTTTCACTTTGGGGTGAAGGAGCATCAAAGTATGTGTTTATCATGTCTTGCATTATTTCGTCCTCATTTAGATCATCCTCCTCTATGTGGGTTCATGGGCTACCAATATTCTTGGGATATGCCGAGCAAGAAGACGGTATGCTCACTTTGGAATTTGGAGTTGTATGCACTGATGCACTAGAAAGGGGCCCAACCAATGATCCAACTTCTATTGCTCCCTTGAAGCCTTGCGATAGCTTGGCAACGCCGCAAGAATGGGATCAAGAGGATGGAAGCTATGTGAAAAGAAGGTGCCTAGAGAAAGGAAGGAGAGAGAGAGAGAGAGAGAGAGAGAGAGAGAGAGAGAGAATATATTATATATTACATATATATTATATTATATAAAATGTAATATATTATATATTATATAATATTATATATATAGCATATTCCAAAAGACAATTTCTATTTTGGAAACACGACGTTTCCCTGCCAAGTACACCAAATTCATTGATGGTAGTCTCCATCCAAAGGGATAATACTGATGTTGCTAAGGCGAGAGAGAGAGAGAGAGAGAGAGAGAGAGAGAGACAGAGATGTGTGTGTGTGTATAAATAAATAAATAAATATATGTATATATATGTGTGTGTGTGTGTGTGTGTGTGCGCGCTTGTATGTGACTTTTTTGAGTCGATTAGCTAAATTCTTTTCATGCACGGAGATGGAGTTGTGCTGGGAAGTTTGAGAGCACATGCATTGCATAATCGTCCTCATGAGTCAATGTTGATGCAAGGATATCAAATTCTAAGGGAACATGGAGAGTCGAAAGAGCAACATGGGAGAAGCATTGAGGGAACTCATCAAAGGCATGATGTGCATCCTCTACGCTTCCACATTTCACATATTATCCACCAAAATGGTCCCTACAAATGAATGTGACTCAAAATCCACTTATTAGTAATTTGGTACCTACAACTCCAAAGGCCGCACACCATCGTCCTTTTGGGTATACACCATATCATAATGCACCATGGCATCAAAGACATGTTATGCATCCTCCATGCTCCCACATTTTGCATACATGCCCAATAAAATGGTTCCAACAAATACATCTAAGTCACATCCACAATTCACTACATGGGAGTGCATAGTAGAGGCCTTTCTCTAGGCATCAAAGACATGTGCATCCACCACATTTTGCATACATGCCCAATAAAGTGGTTCCAACAAATACATCTGAGTCACATCCACAATTCATAGCTCTGCCTTTCACAAAGCTTCCATCCACATGATCCCATTCTTGTAGTGCTACCAGTCTAATATAAGAATTAAAGGTAGTAACGAAAGTTCAATCATGTGGTTGAACCCTTTTCAATGCATTAATGCATATAATTCCAAAGCCAACATACCCTCTTTTTGCTGGATAAATCCCAAGATCATGGTAGTCCATCAAACCACATCACAATCAAACAACAAATTAAAGACATTGCATTGCTTCCATGAAAATCTGTATGTAGGGATGTAATCAATTCGGTACCCTTATCATACTTATCAAAGACATGTTGTGCATACTCTATCATCCCACATTTCACATATGCATCCACCAACATGCAAGTACAAAGGCAGCTGGCTCAAATCGAGTCTTGAATCTCTATAGTGCCTCTCATCATAGATGCCACCCTAGTCATCCTTATGTTACAATCAATAAGGAAGAAGCACGATTCCTAGTTTTCAATGATCATCACACAAAAAACATGATGTCAAACTTTTACTTAGACACACACACATATAGGTAAAAGCTTGCCATCGTGCTTATTGTGTGTGTGTGTGTGTGTGTGTACATATGTATGTATATAAATGTATATAAAAATAAACATAGACACACACACACACACACACAAAATATTATGTCTATGTCTCTCTCTCTCTCTCTCTCTCTCTCTCTCTCTCTCTCTCTCACACACACACACACACACACACACTCTCTTCTCGCTATCTCTGTATCTCTGTCTCTCTATACTCTCTCTATCTTTCTATCCTCTCTCTCTCTCTCTCTCTCTCTCTCTCTCTCTCTCTCTCTCTCTCTCTCTCTTCTATTTCTCTTCTCTCTCTCCTCCCCCTCTATCTCTCTCTCTCCTCCCCCCTCTCTCTCTGTCTCTGTCTTTGTCTCTCTCTCTCTCTCTATATATATATATATGTATTTATTTAATTTATTTATATATATATTTATCTCCTATCTGTCCTCCTCCTCGTCTCTCTCTCTCTCTCTCTCTCTCTCTCTCTCTCTATTTCTCTTCTCTCTCTCCTCCCCCTCTATCTCTCTCTCTCTCACACTCTCTTCTCTCTCTCTGTCTCTCTCTCACTCTCACTCTCAATTTCTTTCTATCTTTTTCTCTCTATAATCTATGTCTCTCTCTCTCTCTCTCTCTCTCTCTCTCCAACAAATACATCTGAGTCACAGCCACAATTCATAGCTCTGCCTTCCACAAAGCTTCCATCCACATGATCCCATTCTTGTAGTGCTACCAGGCTAATGTAAGAATTAAAGGTAGTAATAAAAGTTCAATCATGTGGTTGAACCCTTTTCGATGCATTAATGCATATAATTCCAAATCCAAACATACCATCTTCTTGCTCGATAATCCCAAGATCATGGTAGTCCATCAAACCACATCACAATCAAACAACGGATTAAAGACATTGCATTGCTTCCATGAATTTTTGTATGCAAGGAAGTAATCAATCCGGTACCCTTATCATACTTATTAAAGATGTTGTGCATACTCTATCATCCCACATTTCACATATGCATCCACCAACATGCAAGTACAAAGGTAGTTGGCTCAAATCCAGTCTTGAATCTCTATAGTGCCTCTCATCATAGACACCAAGCTAGTCATCATTATGTTCCAATCAATAAGGAAGAAGAATGATACCTAGTTTTCAATGATCATCACACAAAAAACATGATGTCAAACTTTTACTTAGACACACACACACACGTAAGTAAAAGCTTGCCATCATGCTTATTGTGTGTGTGTGTGTGCGTGTGTGTGTGTGCATGCATGTGTGTGTGTATGTATATAAATGTATATAAAAATATACATACACATACACACACACAAAATATTCTCTCTCTCTCTCTCTCTCTCTCTCTCTCTCACACACACACACACACACACACACACACACACACACTCTCTCTCTCTCTCTCTCTCTCTCTCTCTCTGTGGGAGAGGAGAGCACACACAAAGTGTTAAGGAGACACCAAAAGTGGTGGAGCAAAAGCTACTCCAGCTTATTCCTCTATCATATATATATATGAGTATACATGGGCATAGTACAAGTGGGTGGGCATACTGCCCTTTACCCCAACAACCTCCCACTTAAAGGTAGTGTGCCTTTAAGGGAGTATAATACACATATAATACAATCAGCCATAGGGTGAAAAACAAGATGACCAGACCGTCATCCTATGCCCATCAGCACTTTACAATGTGCAAAGTGCATAGAGGATAAGCTGCTAGCAGACATCAGGTTTGCAGGATAGAAAATGACAAGCTGTAGATGCCTGTCAACCAAGATCTCATGCCAGATCTCACTGGGAGAGTGAACTCTCACCACCACGTGCTCCTGTGCTAAGTCCATAGCACCCGAACTATCACTGTGCAAAGAAAATGTCTTTGTACCACCTCTGACCATAAGCACATGCCCTACAATAGACCTCTGCTGGTCTACCCAACCTGCATCACCTGCATGCTACTCCTAGAAGCATAAGGACCTGATGTCCACAACCGCTTCCCTACTGCCAAAATCTGCCATAATCATGCTACCAACTCCCACTGCAATGGAAGCAAGAACCGGAAGTGTAGCCCCAATGGCAAACATGTGAGAACCAAGTCTCATCAACACAGTCATGGATGCATGAAGTACTATGGCTGCCATATCAACCATAACTTGCTGCTCAACTGATCTATGATCGTCAAACCTACTGTGTTTCAAGAATGGAGTCAATACAGGCAATGGAGTACTCAGTAACTTCCCCCTCTCCATACTGAAACAACTAAGTATCTGACAAACATCATCAAGACCATGCAGCTCCCCCTGCAAAGCATCCCTGTCCATAATGAACCATATGGCAAGTAACCTTAAAAGGATAGCAACCTCCTGAACACTGAGACCATAACCTGTCTCACTGCGCATCACATCTTGAGCTCTCATAACGGTATCAAACCTATGAAGCCAAGCTCGAGGGGATTGCTTCTGGCCATGGAGGCACTTACGAAGCAAACATATCAATGATTTCTGCCCATGCGCAATATGACCCAAGTCAATAACTACAGAAACCACATCTGTCCTGGCATAACCAGCCAATGGATCATACCGGGCATCATTAGCCAAGGTATCCTCCTCACCATGCATAGCCTCATCCTCATTTGCAAGAGGCACTCCACATCCTGGGAGTAAATTGTAACTGTCCATAGAAGATGCATCAACAATCTCCATAGTAGTATAAACCTGTGGAATACTCGAGACATCTGACCGTCTCTGACCAAAATCAGGAAGTAGTCGTGGCTGTCCTAACTTTATAACCTGCTCACTGTCGGAAAAGCCTCCCACTCCAAGGGATATGGGCTACCCCTGCAAAGAATTTGGAGGTATCAGTGCACTTACACCCTCGTGGAACACCACTCTCCTACTATCCATAGTCCTGGGCTGTCTAAACATAGCATCCTCTCTGAAATAGACATTATGGCTGCGTATCAACTCTCTAGTTGAAGAATCCCATAACCTGTAGTCCCTACTGGACTCACTGTATCCAAGGAAGATACACCTCCTCGATCGGGAACCATGAGCATAAGCCTCGCAGCCAAACACACGTAAATGCTCATAACATGGTGCCCTGCCTGTCAAGAAGTCAAATGGCACTCTACCATTCAGAGATCTCTTGGGTGACCTGTTAAGCAAGTATGCAGCTGTCTTACATGCCTCAGCCCAATAACATTCGGTAAGACCTACATATCGTAGCATGCTACCAATCCTATCCAATAGAATCCGATTTATGCCTTCTGCCAAGGCATCGTGAGTAGAAAGATGAGGAGTGGTCAACACCCTCCTGATACCAAGTGTATCACATAGATGCTAAAATCTAGAAGAGGTAAACTCTGCATCACCATCAGTCATCAAGCTCAATAGTTTCTTTCCTAACTAATTTTCAACATTACCTAAGAAGCACTGAAATGTATCATATACATCATGCTTCTGCGGAATCGGATATACCCATATGTACTTTGTAGCAACATCAATAAATGTCACAAAGTAAGGGGCACCACCCAATGAAACAATAGGCATAGGCCCACAAACTGCACTATGAACCAACTGCAATGGCTCAACATACCTCTCACTGACTATCTTCCTCACAAAAGAGGATCCTGACTGCTGATCATCATCACAATCATGACATAAAATTTGAGAGACATCCATAACAGGAATGTATCTCAATGTTGTAAGGGCTTCCATGCCTGCAGTAGACATATGTCCAAGTCTGGCATACCATAAACTAACTGATGGCTGCTTACTAATCATAAGCATCTTATCCTGGACACCTGATACATGCAATGCATAAGAGAATCCAACCCGTGATCCCCTAGCCATAATCAAATTGCCTCTAGCAATCTTCCATGCATGATCACCCAAAGAGACATGATAACCTGCCTCAACCAACTGTCCAATACTGATCTTGGTCGTAGCAAGTCCTGGTATATGTCTAACCCTTTGTAGAACAAGAATAGAGCCACTAGGCATAACAAGGTGGATATCCCCATAACCATAGACATCCATAGAATGATCAATGCCCGTCAAACCACTCTCCACAATGCATTCCTGATATGCATTGAACCATGACCTATGAGGGGTCATATAACATGAAGCACATGGATCTAACATCCAATCACCTAGAATGGGTACATCAGTGGCGAAGAAGGAGGTGTCAGACATAGACAAAAGAATGCCTTCATCACTGCAACTGTCAGTGGAAACCCTGGCATCCATGCCTTGAAGCTCAACATGCTTCTTCTTCTTCTTCCTGTCATTCTTAACCTTGCTTCTTCTTGTATTTTCTCAGCCATTTCCAGCAATAGTTTTTTATGTGGCCATACTTTCCACAATAGAAACATCTAACACAAGTCCGAGAGCTAGACTTGCTCTTGGAATTCCCCCTTGAACATGACCTGTTTCTACCAAAATTAATCTACCTCTGGAGTGCATATCAAGGCTGTATTTCAGCACATCAGGGCATTTCAACCCATCATGCTATAACATAACACTATCATGGTCATACATCCGGCATATACGAGTATAGAACTCATATGCATGGCAGTCTACACCCTGTACACCATCCTGTACCTGCAAGTAGACTGACTTCGAGAGTGATGACTAAATGATAGAGCATGCTTGCTCATCCATGTCATCCCAATCACTCTGTTTAATGCTATTAGGCTTGACACCTTTGCATTGAATGGGCTTATGCTGCATTTTCTGCACTAACACATCATAAATCTGCTCTTTCCAATACTGAAAGTTTGATCCATCGAATCTCTCAATATCAAAGAGGGCACTACCAATTGTAGATGCCATATCTGTGGCACAATAGCTCACAACCAAAGAATAGTATAGTGCAATAGGCAACTCAAATGACCAAAAAATAGTGTTGTCCAGACCAATCAGGTCTCCAAATAAACTGGCTGATCCAGTGCTCAAAAGCACTCAGCCATAAAGAGGCATAAACAAGAATATATGCAGCCAGTAACCTGCCAATGCTTGGCAATCCAAGTAAGAAATGCACTGAACCAAATGAGCAATGCCTGCTCAACCCTGCCTGCTCAACCAATGGCAATAGGAGCCCAGCTCAACTATCCATAAACATCAGTGCGGCATCCACCAATGCAAATCCATAATGCATCGAAATGGCATTTACTGCATCACCAATGCATCACCTCAAGTGTGCAATCCTTTGGCAACAAAATCAAGCATTCACCACTTGCCAAATGTGCCAAAGTGACTTGCCAAAATGCCAATAATGCCCTTGGACTGAAGTGAGATCCCAATCACTTTCTGTAATTTACTGTGAGTTCCCAATTCACTGTTGTACAAGAGAAATTCCTACAATACCTCACAGCCACTTTGGGCAAAATAACACGCTCTCCCTGTTTTTGAACAGTGATATCTTTTTACTGAAAGACCAGATGCCAAAGCTGTAAACAGCAAAGTTGTAGCTGGTAAAAGATCTACAACTTATGAGTTGACCTCAAGAGCCAAATCCTTGTGGATTCTCATATATTCTCACCTGAAATACAGCTTCCTGCACATTGGTCACAAATAGACAGTAGACTACAACTTTTTGTGGTTTTGCAGAGGCTGTAACTCCTGCAGCTTATACCAGATCAACTTGCTTCCAAAAGCAAAGTTGTAGTATGTTCTATGAACTACAACTTTCCAGTTTGGCACAAAGTGCAATTCCGCACCAGGAAAGAGATATTCAATCCTGAAAATGACTGTTTTGTCATGAAAACAGCAACAGTTGCTTCCTTGAATGTTTGTTGCCCTTTACAACACTCATCTGCTCTGGTAAAACAGCCCCAAAAATGGTCAAAATACATCCAGCAAATCACCCCGTATGTCAACTGCAACACCAGCAAAATGGCAAGTACAATGCCCAACCAAATCAGCCCCGAGAATGCTCATAGATCAGCAATAAAATAGCCCAAAAGCACTAGCAAAACAACCCTGAAATGTGCTCCAAACAACGGCAAATTACTGACAATACATCCTCCTCAGCTATTCAATGAACTTACATAAACACCACCATACATGTAGGTGTAAAACCGTCAAAATGTCCATTGAATCACTGTCAAAATGACCTCTAAGCATGTGTCCTCAGTCGACAAAAGTATCTGCAATGGCCTCTGACAAGAGAACTCCTAACCTGAGTCTCTGTTAGCCTACTGTCACTCGAGGAGACCTACACCTATCCTCGAGTCAAGCCAAGACCAACTGAAAGAAACTGACGCTGTCTAATGCCCAGCACGAACAAGATGCAGCAAATTATGTCCAACAGGACCCAAATGCACGGGGGGGAGGGGAGGAACGGGAGGGGAAGGGGAAGGGGAGGGGCGCGGGGAAGGGGCGGGGGACGAGGGAGGGGGCTCTCTCTCTCTCTCTATTTCTCTTCTCTCTCTCCTCCCCCTATATCTCTCTCTCTCTCTCTCTCTCTCTCTCACTCTCTTCTCTCTCTCTGTCTCTCTCTCTCTCTCTCTCTCAATTTCTTTCTATCTTTTTCTCTCTATAATCTCTCTCTCTCTCTCTCTCTCTCTCTCCCTCCCTCCTTCCCTCCCTCCCTCCCTCTCTTCTTCCCTCTCTCCCTCTCTCCCTCTCTCTCTCTCTCTCTCTCTCTCTCTCTCTATATATATATATATATATATATATATATATATATTTTTTTTTTTTTTTTTTTTTTCTAATTTCTATTTCTATTTCTCTCCTCTCTCCTCCCGCTCTATCTCTCGATGTCTCTGGTCTCTCTATCTCTCTCTCTCTCTCTCTCTCTCTCTCTCTCTCTCTTTTCCTCCTCTCTCTCTTCCCCCTCCATCTCTCTCTCTCACACACTCTCTTCTCTCTCTCTCTCTCTCTCTCTCTCTCTTCTCGCTCGCTCTCTATCTTTCTCTCCTCTCTCTATACTCTCTCTCTCTCTATCTTTCTCTCTCTATACTCTATTGTTCCCCCCCTCTCTCTCTCACACTCTATCTTTCTCTCTATACTCTCTCTCTATATTTCTCTCACTATACTCTCTATTGTTCCCTCTCTCTCTCTCTCTCTCCTCCCCTCAATCTCTCTTTTTCTCACACTCTCTTCTCGCTCTCTCTCTATCTTTCTCTCTTTCTCTCCATACTCTCTCTATATCTTTCTATCTCTATACTCTCTCTTGTCCCCCCCCTCTCTCTCTCTCTTTCTATCTTGCTGCAGTCTAGCCGTCAAGGGGCCAAAACTGTGTCAGCGCAGAACGGTTAATATGTGGCGCTGTGTCGCGTCTCGAACGACGGGTGTCCTTTGCGAACATGTGGCGCGACGGCGTCCTCTGCGAACTCGGTGCAACTACAGTCTGAGAGACTCTAGTATCTGAGCCGATGTGAGTCATCTATCTCTAGACTGTAGTCTCTAAGCCGCTCTGGCTCTGCGCCAATCTCTCTTGCACTGCAGAGCAGTGCCACTACTGTACCCGCCCTCTGTACACCATTGCGCGATTCACGCCACGTGGTAGTTCTACCTATCTCTGGCACCTCATCCACGCCACTACTGCATGCTCAGTTTGTGCAGCACTCGTTTCGTGCCATGTCATCGAATTGGAGCCTCCCACAGCCTGACCGTCGCCTCCTGGTACCCGAATGCAGTCTGCTCCTATGCCACATGGTAGTCCGCTCCCTAAGGTACTCTGCCCCGCGTATCTCGACCCCCGCTATGTCTACCACATCATCTCTGCTTGTTTTTCAGCGTGGCCAGCGCAGTCCCATGTGGGCCGCCGCCCATTTATGGCCCCCTTGTTGCATTTACTCCCTTAACTCCCCCTCTCCTCTCTCTCTCTCTCTCTCTCTCTCTCCCCACCGTGCCACATGTCCATTTGTTCCCATGCCCACCATGTCATCTGGTACTGCACTGCCACGCAAGATCTCTGATCTCGCTGCCTCCATCGCATTTCTTGGCCCTGCCATGTGCTGTGGTCCCTCGTGTATTGCCTTGCCATGTGGCACCTTCTTTGATCTGTCATGCCCTGTTAGCTGCCACGTGGCTTCTTAAACGTTCTCCTCTCTCCCCTGAACCTCCTTCCCTTCCCGAACCTTCCTCCTCCTCCTCCGAAGCTCTAGAAATCCTCCTTGCCAGGTCTGGTATTAAGTGCCTTAAGGAATATATGAGTCATCGATCTCTAGACTATAGTCTCTAAGCCGCTCTGGCCCCGCAATCTCTCTTGCACTGCAAAGTAGTGCCACTACTGTGCCCGCCCTCTATACACCACTGCGCGATTCGTGCCACGTGGTAGTTCTGCCTCTCTTTGACACCTCATCCGCACCACTACTGCATGCTCAGTCTGCGCAGCACCCGTTTCGTGCTATGTCATCGAACTAGAGTCTCCCACAGCCTGACCGCCGCCTCCTGGTACTCGAATGCAGTCTGCTCATATGGTCTACTCATATGCCACATGGCAATCTGCCCCCTAAGGTACTTTGCCCTGTGTATCTCGACCCCCGCTATGTCTGCCATGTCATCTTTGCATGTTTTCCAGCGTGGCTCGTGTAGTCCCATGTGGGCCGCCACCCATTTATGGCCCCCTTGTTGCATTTACTCGCTTAACTCCCCCTCTCCTCTCTCTCTCTCCCCGCCATGCCGTGTGTCCATTTGTTCCCATGCCCACCATGTCATCCGGTACTGTGCTGCCATGCGGCATCTCTGATCTCACTGCCTCCATTGCATTTATTGGCCCTACCATGTGCTCTGGTCCCTTGTGCATCGCCTTGCCATGTGGCACCTTCTTTGATCTGTCACGCCTTGTTAGCTGCCACGTGGCTTCTTAAATGTTCTCCTCTCTCCCCCAAACCTCCTTCCCTTCCCGAACCTCCCTCCTCCTCCTTCGAAGCTCTAGAAATCCTCCTTGCCATGTCTAGTATTAAGCGCCTTACGGAATATAAGAGAAGAGAAGAGAAAACCTCTTCCTTTTGACTTTCAAGGTTCTCTTCCTAAAAAGTCTTGTATGTGAAGTGTAAGTAGTAGTAGTCATCAGTCATCGAGTGGTCATAGTGGTCCATATAGTGGCAATTGAAGTAAAACTTATGCCCCAATAAACATCTTAGCTTTCAATTCTTGTAAAAAATCTATGAGTGAGTACTTAGTTATAGTATAGCACAAGAGCAATTGGGAAAGGAGATCACTGGGACATGCGGAAGGCATGAGGAGAGGGATTATGAAACAAGCAAGCTAACCACCATACCGTGTGCACAATGGCACATAGAAGAGCAACATAAGCTATAACTTCTTATCATCTTCATAGCAAGGTAAAATCTTCATCGAATTTTGATAGTCTTGGCTAGATGCTTACCAACCTTCATGTTCACTCCATGGTGAGCAACCACTTGGTTTGATTGTCATTGGCATTATGTACCCTTGGATATGAATTTATAAGAAAGAAGATCAGAATGTAGCACATAATGTGACAACCATAATCTCATCACTCTCATAAGTACAATTATATTTCAAAATGAGTTTTGTCCAATATGATTTCAACAATGTCAAAGAATTATTTTGCATTATTATTGTCTTTCTTTTTGAACATTACACGACTATTGTTGTCTTTTAAAGCATATGCCAGGGCCATGGTATATGGCCAAAGAAAATTTTAATCAAAGGCCCAAGAGTCAATATACAAACTTGCATCCCCCGCCCCCACCCATGCTCAAAACTTAGTTGCGTCTTGAAATGTGTTGATAGAGCATGTTAAGCCTCTAGGGGCATGTGCTAATTCTTGACGTCAATCCAATGATGGCGAGAAATGTGTAATGGGGTAAAAATTCTCAAAATACTATTATGATAGTAAACGAAAGTATAACAATTAAGAGGATGAGATTAGAAGCAAGGAGCGTAAGAACATGCCATGATTTGATGGGATGAGCCGTCTACGGAGCTAATGAAAGAAACATTTTGATTCTGGTCTCATCGTGAAAGTTGCAGAGGTGGGTTGATATGATTTGATACACCAAATCATCTTCATAGCAAGGTAAAATCTTCATCGAATTTTGATAGTCTTGGCTAGATGCTTACCAACCTTCATGTTCACTCCATGGTGAGCAACCACTTGGTTTGATTGTCATTGGCATTATGTACCCTTGGATATGAATTTATAAGAAAGAAGATCAGAATGTAGCACATAATATGACAACCATAATCTCATCACTCTCATAAGTACAATTATTTTTCAAAATAAAGAATTATTTTGCATTATTATTGTCTTTCTTTTTGAACATTACACAACTATTGTTGTCTTTTAAAGCATATGCCAGGGCCATGGTATATGGCCAAAGAAAATTTTAATCAAAGGCCCAAGAGTCAATATACAAACTTGCATCCCCCACCCCCACCCGTGCTCAAAACTTAGTTGCGTCTTGAAATGTGTTGATAGACCATGTTAAGCCTCTAGGGGCATGTGCTAATTCTTGACGTCAATCCATGATGGCGAGAAATGTGTAATGGTGTAAAAATTCTCAAAATACTATTATGATAGTAAACGAAAGTATAACAATTGAGAGGATGAGATTAGAAGAAAGGAGCGTAAGAACATGCCATGATTTGATGGGATGAGCCGTCTATGGAGCTAATGAAAGAAACATTTTGATTCTGGTCTCATCGTGAAAGTTGCAGAGGTGGGTTGAGATGATTTGATACACCGAATTCGATAAGATGGAAGGGAAGAGAGAAACTCATGTCCAGGCCTGCGTAGAGAGTCCGACACAAAACAAAACGTAGTGACGAGAAGGTACTCAAAACAGAGATTCAGACTCAACTTATCATTTCGCAAAGGCCGCGATCGCAACTATTTGACTCCAAACGAAAGACAATCTACTACTAGTAATCCTTTGGTTTATGAACTGTTCTAGAACTGGAAAGTCGCTGCGAAGGAGTGACATTGTGAATGCCCAAAGAAACTGCAAGCCTACGCAAACAACAACAAAGTAAAAGATTAAAGAGAAGCTTCAAAAATGATGACACCTAGAATTGGCCCATGCAGGTTTCGAACCTGCGACCTTCGCGTTATTAGCACGACGCTCTAACCAACTGAGCTAATAGGTCACTCACGGTTCTGATGGCTCAGTACTTATAACACATTTTAAAAACCACATGCTTCGATAGGAAGAATTTAGAAACACGAGACATTTCTTGTTCCCAAAGAAAATATTTCCATTAAATTTTAATTTTCATTATGAAACCGTCAAATCTATGCTTATGTATTAGAACTTTCAAATTGCATTTATATTTTAGAGGACACTTTACAAAGCACAAAATCCCAAAGGAAATGAACGAGAGACGCAAGAGGATTGGTTGTTATGTACCACAAATGCATTATTATAATCCTAGGAAGTTCCTTGAAAATATAACACAAATACAACTCATTACCAGACATTTCTAAATACCACATCAAAGAAGAAATCATTTTTATCAAACTTAAGAGTGTGGTTGAACATGTAAATGGTACTCAATACATAACTAACTCCATATGATTGCTCTATTCTCATCACGTTTCATTTGTATGAACATTATATCATCTATTCTCATAGCTTTTCATTTATATGAACATTACATCATCTATTTCAAAAATTAAAATACATGCCAAGAGTTCCTTTTTTTTTGGGGTAAAATATGCCAGCTTTTATTAAAGTGAAAATGGAGACTACAAAATAAGGCTGTTGAAATAGGCACATTGCCGTCAGCCTACAGCAAAATCCATCATCCTAAGCAATCCAAAGAGACACTACCCTACCAGACTATCCTTCATATTCACAATTCTCCCCAAGTCTACCACAAAACATTCGGCAAGCCCAAGCATGGCATTTTCCCTATACGCCACCTTGACACACCTTTGTAAGGGATAACTTTGCTCTTTATGAAGGCCATAGATCTCCATTCATAATATTAATTTATCAGTTTGATGGGGCAAAGTTATCCCTTATAGAGTCCATAGATCTCTAGCCCTCTTCCCTTGAATTGCATAGATGTTGTATCCATTTCTTAGTACCCTTTCTATATAGGGACCTTGTAGCTACTAGATCAATCCCCTTGCCTTAATACATGACACTCCCCAGGACCACCACATGCCTTCTTGCAAACTAGCATCACCTCTGATACCTAAACATCCTTTCCATTTCATTAGAATGCCGCACAGCTTCCAACCATCAACTTGCTTTGCAAAGTAAATCAAAGCCTCCATATTCCCACCCCTTTGCATTTGGCATCTCCAAAAACCATCCACAACAAACAACCCAAGGAGCATTCCACAAGAACATGTGTGACAACCATTTCCCTAGAAGAGAGATATTCTTGAAATCAATATTCGGAACACCCAGCCCCCCAGCAACCTTGGACACCTTCATTGCCTCCCAGGGGATGTAGTGCCATCTCCTATTCTCCCTATCCTCTGCCCAAACAAACGTTGTCAACATCTTCTCAATCCCAAGCCAGTAGCATTTTTTTAATTGCCAAATGGCTACCAAATAAGTGCATGTAGCTGCCAAGACATGTTTTCACTATGATAGTCCGAGCATTCCATCCCAAGGATGCACCATGCCAAATTCTCATTTTCTACCAAATTTTCTCCTTGAACCAATCAAATTCCTGTCTTAAACTAGTGCCAACACCCAATAAAGCACCCAAGTATCTGACCACCGCGCCCCTATCCACCCATTTTATGGGGAGGGCATTCAACCAATATGGCCCGGGCATTCAACCAATCTGGCTAGCTTGGTTTTGTTGTCCCCTAGCATAAGTTCCTCTTGGTCTGACACCTCTAGGTTCCAAATGATTGGATACCTCTCAAACTCCAATGTGCATGTAGGGCTCCATTCTTCTAGCTGAGCATAGCTGAATAACATAGGTGAATAGGTAGTGGGCCTCCATGTTCCACCATCTAGAAGAAATAGGATATCTTATAGGATATCCCATGTCTCAAAGTGGGAAATCACCTCCAAGGGAGCCTATTGCTCCAACCAATGGCACTCTTGCAAGGAGGACCAGGCTAATACATTTAGCTACAAGTGGCACCCAATTTGAGCTTTGTACGAGAAAAAGGCACCTCCTCTACTTTTTTTGAGAACCCTATTGAAACTGGCCAAAACCACTACCCCAGATCTCACCAAATCTCTTTGAGAGGTGGCAGGTGCTCTTATAACCAAAGGTGCCACCTCACCCCTCTTGATTGGCCAAAATTGGAATTGAGTCGATGGTCTAGTTGTTGCCCAAGTGGCCTATCACTCCAACCCTCTACCACTCCAATGAATCCAAAAACCCACTTGGTGCCTACCCTCCACAAATGAGATAGTGCCTATTCCCATCAAACTTTTAAATGCTGAAAAACTCTTTTGCGGACATGGAAGAGGATGCCTAATGCAAATGAAACAAAATCCCAAATGCTAGTGCCTACGAGAAAGAATCACACCAAATACCAGGTGCACCCAAATATGTCTACCTTAATGAAGGATAGTGTCACCAAAACTCAAGGCTCAAAGCATCAAAGTGCATTTGACTCATGTGCATATACTATGCATCCATATGAGCAAATCTGGACCAAAAGAAAATGTCAACCTGCAATAACAAAACAATGGCAAACCTAATGCCAATAAGAGCTAAATGCCTCAAGCATAAACACCATCCATGGGAATAAGAATCAATAAAGTATCATCTAAGAGAGCATAGCACAACTAATGCATCCATTGCAATATGTCACAGCTGTCTGTCAGCATAAAAGTAGCAGCTATGTGCTAAACATCCACCAATACAGCATCCCACAAGGCAATATGGGCCTATCAGCGCATCCAACAAGGATTGCAATATGGCCTGTAAAGCATCCATTGCAACCCAATTCAAACCACGAATGAGCTCACACAGCTCAAACTATAACCAGAGTGATTTACATAACATATATCAAAAAATCACGGCCCCACGGCAATGATCGCTAGTGAAAATAGAATCTGAGATGCCTCAAAACATGGGCATCGCTACATAATCAGACTTAGCAAGACAATCTACAAACATCTCTCTTTTGCTGCTGCTGGAACTCCAAAATCCCAACTGATGAATGGGAAATGGGGAGTCAACCCTCGCAATTAACCTATAATCCAAAAATCAAAGATTTGAACCTTTGATTGGATTTTTTACAGAGAAACAAACGATTCATCACCTCAAAGAGACGAAACTTCTCCAAATCTCTATGAAATCACACGAGCTGGCAAGTAGGGGTTTTTGGCCTCCAGAATGCAATGGAACATATGGTTTTGAAAACGGTGGTCCCAATCACCATGTCCAACACATGGACCAAAAAACATTTTTGCAAACACACCTATTGGTAAACACCATTGGAGTGCAAATGATGAACAACACAGAAGTTTTAGGACCTCTTGAGTCCACTGAAACTGACGGATCTATGAATGGTTGGTTTAAACTCGAGTTCCAACACATTGGTGGCAGAAAAACGTTGAAGTAGAGACAGTGAGTCAGAAGTCTAACAAAATGATGCCAAATTCAAGAATGATGATGTTTTCAAACTCCCAAAGTGAATGGACACTAAAAGCAAGCAATGGTTTCCTCTACAGGTCAATTCAGACTCTCACTAGTAGTCAAAAGGAACAAGGGAATCATCAAAAAATGTCTTTTTTGCTCCAAAGCCACTCAGAGAACTTTCCAAAGGTTTCTACAAGGTCTTTGCACACGAGGATGCAGGTAAAGTCAACCAACAGAGCTTCTCCTTCCTCCAATAGAGCTATACCAGCAAACTTTGGGTTCCAAACTCACACCCGGGCTCAGTTAGAACACCTGTGCTCTGATACCAGTTGATGAGAGATCTCAAAAACGAAAGAACGTGAGAGAGAGGGAGAGCGAGAAGAGAGCCACACAAGTTTTGGTGGCTGCAGAATACCCTAATCTTCTACGTCATCCATGTATATGTGTGTTTGAGTATTGTACATAACCGGGGTTAAGGTATAGTGGCCTTTAAATGCTCCTTTAGAGTGAGGGGCTTGATTCTCCCAAAGTTGCAATTTGTCTCAATAGTTGCAATCTAATTTTATGGAATGCCAATTTTGCTAGACACTATGAAGTCATGGAGAAGCTGTCATTCTTATTGTAGGCAAATGACCACACTCTATGACAACACTATACATCTTTGATTAAAAAGCTGGTAGAAATTCAAAGTCTATGCAAGGGCAAGTGACTTTCATTGTTGCATAATGGTTTAGAGATACACATGCTAATCCATTGAAAGGGAAACACCATAAAGGATTGCATTGGAAAGCATACATTGCAACCTTTCCTAAATGGTGCAGTTCGTCTGTTCTGCAACTAGATTTTGAGAGTGCTCTCAACGAAAGCAGAACGGAAGAGGGAGAGAGAGATACAGAGAGCCACACAAGATTTTTTAGTGGGTGCAGAACACCCTAATCTTCTTTTTCATTCATTTATATATGTGTTTGAGTATTGTACATAACTGGGGTAAAGGCACAGTGACCTTTAACTGCCACAACCTCCCACTTAAAGGACAATGTGCCTTTAAGGGAGAGCAACCAGTGAGCATACTATCCAATGCCCATCAATACATGACAATACTCAAACTACTAACTAGGTACACTCTTCATCAGCATATCTGTAGGGTTATCATCTGTATGAATCTTGACAAGCTCTATGTGCTTGTCCTCAAGTACCTCCCTGATGAAATGGTACCTGATCTCAATGTGTTTAGTCTTTGCATGAAATACCGGATTCCGTGCTAGCTGAATAGCACTCATGGAATCACTATGCAATGTCGGTACACCTGTATAAATCCCCAAATCTCCCACTAGCCGATCAAGCCATATAGCCTCCTTACAACCCTCTGTGGCTGCAACATACTCAGCCTCTGTGGTAGACAAAGCAATGCACTTCTATGTGTGAGACATCCACGACACTGCACCACCTGCAAAGGTGAACACATAACCAAAAGTGGATCTCCTACTATCCACATGCCCTGTAGAGTCTAAATCTATGTACCCAAGTACATGCATGTCTCCTCTACCAAAGCAGATGCACATGTCCTTGGTACCCTTCATGTACCTCATGATGCACTTAACTGCCTCCCAATGCCTCTTTCCTAGATTAGCCATATATCGGCTAACAACTCCCATTGCAAATGCAATGTCTGGTCTAGTAGCTATCATAGCATACATAAGACTCCCAACTGCTGATGCATAAGGAACCTTGGCCATCATGGCCCTCTCCTCATCTGATTTGGGACTATCTGTATGACTCAGCTTCACATATGGAGGCAATGGAGTACTCACTGCCTTCCCCCCCCCATATTGAAATGCTACAATACTTTTGTAACATACTCCTTCTGTGAAAGCCAAAGGAGTTTCCTACTCCGATCACGCGTGATGCGCATACCAATAATATGACCTGCAAGTCCCAAATCCTTCATATCAAAGGCCTCATGCAGCTTGGCCTTTAATGCATCTAGCTCATAAGTATTCTTGCTAGCCAATAGCATATCATCCACATATAGTGCCAGGAGTATCAGGCTATTATCCTTAGCCCTTTTAGTATAGAGGCAGTGATCAATTTCACTCCTTCTAAAACCTTGGGACCGAATGAAAGCATCAAACTTCTAATACCATTCTCTAGGTGCTTGCTTAAGACCATAGAGACTCTTCTTTAGCTTGCAAACTAAATGCTCTTTTCCCTTTTCTTCAAAGCCTTCCGGCTGCACCATGTAAATTTCCTCATGTAGATCCCCATGCAAGAAAGCTGTCTTGACATCCATCTGCATAAGCTCCATATCCTCTGTTGCCACTAGGCCAAGCAAGCATCTAAGTGTGGTCATCTTCACAACCGGAGAGAATATCTCATCAAAGTCCACACCCTTCTCTTGCTTGAACCCTTTAGCGACCAAACGGTCCTTGTACCTAAGCACATCATCACCTGTGACCTTCATCTTGTAGACCCATTTACATGGCAATGCTTTCTTTCCATGTGGCAAAGAAACCAAGTCCCCAGTCTTATTCTTCATAAGTGAACTCATCTCTGATTTCATAGCATACTCCCACTTGCATTGATCCTCGTGCATCATAGCCTCTCTGTAGCAAGAAGGCTCCCCGCAATCAGTAAGCATCACATAGTCTACCCCTGGAACAAACCTATCAGGCGGTCTAGACACTCTAGATGATCTTCTCAAGGGCATTTCAGCTTGCTGTCCCACCTATATATCAGCCACATTTGGCTCATCATTTCCACCAATAGATGATCCATCATCTACCCTTGATTGTATACCTGTGGGGGTACTTGGCGGTACCATTTCTTACACATTTGGTGCATGGACAGCTTGTTGTCTATCAACATATGCAGGTAGATTCACGTCTTGGAAAGTGATTCTCCTCATTTCCACATCCCTCATGGGTGCCTTATGCATCTTCTTCTCATTGAAGGCTACATCATGGCTGCGTATGATCTTCTTTTTGCTTCTGGATCCTAGAGACAATAGCCCATCTCTCCACTTTCACCATAACCCAGAAAGATGCATTTCCTAGACTTAGGATCTAGTTTCTTTCGAAGCTCTTTTGGCACATGTGCATATGCCTCACACCCAAATATATGCAAATGAGAGTAAAAGGGCTTCTTGCCACTCCATGCCTCTTCAGGAATACCACCATACAAACTCTTACTAGGTGATCTATTGATCACATGCATTGCAGTCTTCATTGCCTCAGCCCAAAAACCACCAGAAAGACTTGCATTGAAAAGCATGCATTGCAACCTTCCTTGAATGGTACGGTTCATATTTTTTGCAATTGGATTTTGCTCTGGAGTACGAGGGGATGTGAGCTCCCTCTTAATCCCATGTGTATCACAAAAATGTTGAAAGTCATGAGAGAGATACTTTCCACCATTTTCAGAGTCCATAGTAATTTAAGCGTTCTACCTGACTGATTCTCAACCAAGGCCAGCCATTTATGAAATACCTAGAACACATCACTCTTTCGAGCTATAGCATAAGCCCACACTTTCCTAGTTGCATCATCAATGAATGTCACATAGTATTCAGCCCCGCCGTAGACATGGGACCACATACGTCTGAATGCACCAAATCAAGCTTTTTAAAGTCTTTCTTTCCCCTTCTTTTATGGGATGATTTAGTCTGCTTCCCATAGAGACAATGCTCACAAAATTCAAAATCAGAGAAACTCAAATGTGGTACATAACCCAAACGGCATAAGAGTTTCATCCCATTTTGGCTCATATGGCCCAATCGGCAATGCCATAAAGAAGTGCTTGGCTGCTCGGTTATTGTAACAACATGATCAAACACCCCTGATACATGTAAGGGATACAAAGTCCCACACTTGGCACCCTTGGCCAAAAGCATAGAGCCCTTCTGAATTTCCCAGAACCAAAGATGGTCTGAAAACCAACATCATCTAGCTGACCCGTTGAAATGAGACTCTTGGTTAGCTTAGGCACATGTCTCACATTTTTCAAAATAAATGCAGACCCATTTGCAAAAGAAAACTTTATGTCACCTACTCCCACTATGTCACATGCATAGTCATTTCCAAGATGCACACAACCTGTCTTTCCATTGTCATAAGTGGAGAACCATTCCCTATGGGGAGTAACATGGAATGAAGCACCAGAATCCAAAATCCAATTCTGGGAATATGCATCATCTGAAGTGGTAAGCAACTATACAGATAAACTAGACATGAAGAGAATGTCATTGTCACTATCATGTGTGACTGCATTGATCTCCTTGATCTTCACTTTTCCTTTGTCCTCCCTTGGACTCTCTTCCTTCTGATTTGCACCCCGATTTGCATTCTTTTATCTATCCTTTTGCTCTAGTGTGTGACCTAAGTGATGATGTAAGCCAAAGGCCCCCACGTGGGAGGTTCCTTTGATTTAGGCCAGTCCCACTGATGTAGGGACTGATTGCCACTGATTAGGGGAGGTGCCTACACCATCCTCTCTTTATATAAAATGGAGGTCATTCCTTCATTCTAATACACAGATTTTGCCTCACTTGTGCTCTCACTCTTTGTGCCATGATGCATCTCTTCTATCCCACACTCCTCTACAAGCTCAGCCCTTCTTGCTCCTTTCCTGAAGGAGGATGGTTCCTCCCTTTAGGCTTCTTTTCCTCATAGTCAATTGGCCTTCTTCAATTTGAGCTCTTGTCTTTTCAATTTTTACCCAAATGGAAAATTGAGGTGCGACATCTACTTTCTCGTCATAGATAGATGTATAGCAGGCAGCCACATTTGATCTATCCATGACCTAGGCAATGGCAAATGACATTCTCTACATACCAAGCTTGCATGCACAAACACCTCAAAGTAAAAAATATGCACGGGGTGGTAGCACGTGGATCATGCAATCATCTATGATGGGGGTATGGCAGACCTTACTGCATAGTAGGATAGGCATCCAATTTAACTATTGTGGCCGTCAATACCACAATCTTGCTCTGTAGATGATGAAGTTGCTTCTTGATTCCTTCCTTCCTCATCCTAAGGCTATAGATGTTCTCCTTCATCTCCTCCACTATATGCTCACTCTGTATAATAGCTTCATCTGATTCCCTCAACATCTCTTGAAGCTTCTTAAATTGCTCAAAATCATCAACATGGGCGACGATTCCAAGACTTCCACTCTAGTTTGGAAATCTCTCACGATGACGAATTGCTTTTCAAAACTTTCAAAAGCCACTGCAAGCTCATGCACAACCCTATCGTAATCTATTTTGTAGGGTCTTGTAGCTTACTCTTTGAAGTTCCAAATAGTGTTTCAGAAAAACAACCCCCACTGTGGTGTCTACTACAACTTGCTCCACCATGGCTACTCTCTACATCCTTCCTAGACTGGAGAGCTTCCTCATTGTCTTCTCCACCCCAGCTGCTCCCTGCCCCATCCTTCTTGGCCTTGAAGCTTTCTCACAGATCGTGCATCACTGCCCTGATTTCTGCATTCTCCCTTTTTAGCTCCTCCATCATCTAGTCTTTTTCAATATTCAATGCATTTTGCATGTTGCAGAACCATTTGTAAAGACCCTCCTTTTTGGGTCTCTGGTCTTCAAGATCCTTTTGCATCATTGTTAGCTCCTTGTCCGCGATGTCCCCATCATTCTACCTTCTTCAAGCCTATCTCGAAGCTCCTTGATGCAATTCTTTGCTTCTTCTCTTCTATGCCTTTCCATGTCGACCATTTTTGTAGTGGCCACAACGTGCTTTCGTGTCTGAAAGGCCCTCGCTTCTTCCTCCTCTACCTTGGCTTCTGCACCCTCCCTGAGAATTTTCTCAAGTTGCGATACCTTTGCTGCATCGATGGATTTATCCTGTAGAAAATTCACCTTCTAAGACATCTTCTTATCATATTGCTCAAAAATCCCTTTGAGGATAGATATCATCAGGTGCATTGCAACTCCAGCGATTGAGATGACAATTGGGACTTGCCATCCATGCAATTCTTTAGATTGGTTATCACTCTCTTGGAGATTACCCTTAAGAAAGATAGATCACGTCCTTTCAGTTGCTCTACTACTGCTTGAACCTACTAGAACTTCACAATTCCTCTTGTATTAGGAAAGAAGTGCATTATCTTCTTTAGCATGTCTTGGAGATCTATTGGCAAGCTAGAAAGCTTAACTCCACCACCTTTACTAATCTCAATGTTAGGGTATACATCTAGAATATCATGTCTCTTCCACTACTTCTCGAAGAAGTGTGCTTGCGAATTTGCCTCCAAGAATGCCTAGCGCATTTTCAATCATGCTTTCAGTGATGGTAATCTTTTAATCTTAACAGACTATTTGTCCTTCCTTCACGTTCACCTCATGTACCAACCTGGTGAAGTTGCTAAGAGCATCCAAATTGAGCTTTTAAAGAGCGAGTGAGGAGCTCCCAGATGTCACAATTTCAAGATTAGGAGAGGAGAGTCTCTCACACTGTGCTGCAAAGGGGGACGAAAGATTGTGTGAGAAGCTCTCAGACTACTGTGCAAGGTCCATTACAAGAGGGGATAGAAGTTGCAGGAAGAGTGCAAGGGAGATAGAAATGGTCCAGAGGGATAGAAGATGAAACAATGAAAGAAATGGAATAGTGGAGGCTTAAGTTTACAGTCCGAGTGCAAGGGAGAACGAAACGGTCGAGAGGGATAGAGGATGAAACAGTGAAGCACATGGAATAGCAGAGGCTTAAGTTTTTAGCCAGACTATAAGGAACTATCAAGGTGAGAGCCACCATGATGGTTGGCCAAAATTTTGATGAATTCAAGGCAGCAGTACTAGCTTACATAGTAATGAGTGATCAGAGGTGGTGGCATCTCAGATTACCACAACCATGTCAGTGGTGGTGGCTAAGATTCCATTGGGCCGATAATTAATTACTAGCCACCATAGTGGCTTGCAATTACTCACCTACCAGTTATCACCACCGGGCTTGCATGCATGATTACTACCAGTGTAGTAAATTACCATTCACCGAGCTTGCATGCTCAGTAGAGTACTAGAGTGCATGGTAATGAGTGATTAGAGGTGACTAGGCTTCATGATTTACTTTTGTGGTAACTACTGTCCAGTGGTGGTGGCTCTCATCAGCAACGTCTATGGTGGCGGCTAAGATGCCACTAGGCTGGCAATTAATTGCGAGTCACCCAAACCAACCTTGAATTTTAATGAGTTGCATGGGCACGTTGCCCAATGACAAGTCACAAAGCTGTGGCCTGTGGCAAAAGACTACGCATTGATAGGTGGTCAGGCAGGAGACTGTGCTATGCGAAGCAATGCAAAGATGCACGATGTAGCACAAAGCTACGTGTTGAGCTCTGTAGTGTTTAAAATAAATATATTGCATCTCATTATTATGCTAGTGCGGCATCATGATGTCACGAAAATTTTTAGTGAAAGCGTGGGTCCATGCAAAATTCAAAATCTCACCCAGGAGCGAGTCATGTCACGGCCCCAAAATGGCACCGAAAATAGTTCTGCGATTGGCTACACCAAGCAAACGTTGACCCTTTTACTATGTTGATTAGTGGACATAATAATTTGGTGAAGCACCTTAAAACTTTGGAGAACTTCCTACTTATTGATGCCCTTGGATTATTGAATGGGAGATTTCCTATATATTATGACATACTTTGAAGAATGAAGAGGAGACATTTTATATCATCCTTGGAAAGGTAGTTTTATTATTATAGCCTAATTAAAAATGACAAGAGATGTGGCTTATGGCCTTTATGCATATGTTACTTGATTTCTTATAGTCACTATATATAGGTTGGCATTTTACTTATGGCTTTTGCCACATAGACCTGTATTGTATATGGTTGACATTAGATACTTAAGGATGCTATAGGTGGAGATTTTTGGAGGTGGATAGCGAAATCAAAGTCTTGTTTCCCCTTTATATAGATGAACTTCGAGCTTGTATTTGTGATGGAATTGTAAGTGGTACTATCTGATAAGCATGTGACAAAGTGCAAGAAAGCAGAGAGCACATATATAGATTTTCTTGCACCTGGCATTTCCTTATATTCTTCCCTTTAATGAATGGTACTACCCATACAGTATGGATTTCTTTAGGAATTGCAGTCTTGTTATAATTAGGAATTTTGGACATGGAATTGAACCATGGGATTTTCCTTAGACTTGGTTGGAGTACCCTTTAAGTTTGGGACTCCTTCAAATTAGGACTCTTTCATGGCCAGGTATCTGGAAGATGGAAATGACCATGAGAGTCTTACTTCAGTAATCTTGGTATTCTCTACACACAGGAATATCTAGATATGAGAATTCCTTGGTAGATTTTATTTTAATAATACATTTTATCGATTGACAACTAGAGTTGTTAGATATGAGATCATGGATTCCTTGAGGAGGTCTTTAACTTTGAAGGTAATTACCATTGGACTTCTTCTTCTTCTTTTGGGGGGGCAAAAAAAGGAGAGATTATATTATCATTGAGTAACCTTTGTACATCATCAGAGATTAGCCAATAGAACTGTGTTGTCCGAGGATAAAACTAACATCTTACAAAAAGAGTAGTAGTAGAAAATAAAACAAGATCCTCAGTATTTGTTATGTGAACCAGAAGGAACTTGAAAGGAGAAGCTGGTAGCCTCTTCATTGAGACCTGCTCTGTGAGCAGAGGTAGTAGCAGCAAGAGCAGCAACAGGAACACCCTGAAAGGGTCAATAGACATCTCATTGGAAGCATGAGAGAAAAGCTGAAAAGAGGAAGCATCATCATTATGACTTTGGGCAGAAGGGTTCTGTGTAGAAGGTCCAACAGTAGCAGGGTTGGAGTCAGTTGTGGGAGGTCTTCTCTATAGATAATGAGGCATGCCGCTTGGTATGTTCATAAAAAATAATACACCAACGCTTGTGTTTTGCAATGTCAGCATTCAACCTTGTGTGTTCCAGATTGTAGGCCCCTATCTGAAACTCAAGTCCTTTTTTTTCATGTCCCACCATGAAGCAAACAAGGCATCAGTACATAAATCTTTATGATTAAACTAAAAATTATTTCTAGAGATCCATATGAACCATAGAGCATGTACCCTTATTTGGAACCAAGGCTCATGCCTGGTTTTGCATGCATCACCTAGCAAAATAACTTTCCAATTAATTGGCTCTCCACACTCTATTTGTATGAATTTCCAAACTCTTCTGGCATGAGGACAAGCTAAAAATAAATGAAAGATATCCTCTAGAGATCCAAGGCATCTTTTACATTACCCATCTCCCTTCCCTATCCTAAGTCCTCTAGCATTTGTCCATATACTACCTTGTGAAGAATAAGCCAAGCAAGACAAGACATCTTCTCTAGAACCTGTTTAATCCATAATTTGTCAAACTTGGCATACCATGTATCTCTAGTATCCTTTAGATTCCATCTAGCATTAAGGGTTCTAAAAAGTCCATCCTTATCAGTAGTTGGAGTTGGAATGGGAAGGATAGAAGGGCATCCTACAAATGAATTCTTTATGTATGATTAGAACAAAACCACCCTTCCATCTGACATCTCCCTGCCATAGTTCCAATTTGCTCAAGATAAGGCCCTGGTTTTGATTGGAGAGAGAAAACTCCCTTATGATCTCATGGCATGGCTTCTATATAAAGAGGTCTCTATGCCATAGCTGGACCCCAAGGTTGCAATCCTTTCTTAAACAAAGTAGATGCCATAGTAAATTGCTCATCAATTAATAGAGAGTTCTTGAAAATTGTTGAAGCCCAAATTTAAGCAATGGCCATAAAAGCACCTTTGCCAAAGAATTGCAAAAAAGCTTTTATATCTACAAAAGCTTCCCAAATGGATTTCCACAGTTGGCTCCCTTTGGCTTTGTAGGGTTCAAGATTGAAGACAGCAGAAACAAGAGGGTAGTTCTTCAACTTGGGAGCCCTATAGGGTCTGATGTGTTTCATATTTCTCAGCAAGAGTTGAGCCTAGTCACACTTTGGGTTTAAAAGGCCTTTGATTACCCACGTAGCAGAGAGCTTTTTGGTTGCAGTTGAGATACCTGTAACTCCTAGCCCTCCTTCTTTCCTGGGTATAATGTAGTAGCTCCATCTTACCTTTGAAATCTTGTTGCTACCACCCCACAAAAAGGATCTACACATTCTAATAAATCTATCTAATCCAGATTTAGAAGGAGACCAGAAAGAAAGATAAAAAACAGATTTAGAAGTAGTCTTCTCCTTGCCAAATTGGCCTGAAAACCCCTCCACTTGTCCATTTTTTTCTGAATTCTACCTAAAAACCACTCCCACCTTTGTTTCATTGTTATTTCAAAACCCATGGGTATCCCCAACAGTCTGAATATTGTGCCCCTTTTTATTCTAAGACATCCCAGATCATGTAAAACCATTTGTTCGGCCATATAAAGTATCATAGCCTATTTTTGAGTGATTAATCATGGAGCCTGAGGCTTTGTGAAAAGTATCAAGGTAATCCATAACACATCTTACATCCTACTCATTATTCCTTGGGGGGTTGCAAGTGTGGTATCATTTGCAAATTTCTGACACACTAGCTGTTTACCATTCATGATCTCAATCCCCTGAAGGTTACCTTCTTGAATTTGACTTCTGAGAAGCCAACCAAGAGCATCAGCTGCTGCTAAAGCAAAGAGAAGAAGGGCTAAAGGATAGCCTTGTCTGAATGATATTTTCAAGAAAAAAGGTTCACTCATATCCCCATTGATATTTACCTTAGCTGAAGCATTGGTGAGTAGGAGTTTAATAATTGATAGAAAAGATGGACCAAGCCCCATGTCTTGCCAGGCCTATATTAAAAAGTCCCATTCCAACCTATCATATGCCTTATCAAAATCAACCTTAAGGAAACATACATCTTGTTTGCAGATATTTATAATGGCTTCAAGGAGATGGCACCCTTTTATGAAACCCTTCTGTTCAAGAAGTATCCACTCTTTCATCTTACTTTGGATTCTAAAGGCTAAAGACTTTGCAAAGATCTTATAACTGCAGTTTAGCATTATTAGGGGCCTCTAATTTTTTAGCTTATCTTTGGGGCCATCTTTTGGTATAAGTTTGATTATTCCCCTATTGACATGAGAGGGGAGAGAACCCTTCATAAGACTTTCTTGCCATAGTAATAGTAGGTAGGGACCAACCAAATCCCAGAAATTCTTGGAAAACTCAATGGGCAGACCATCCTTTCCTAATGTCTTGCCATCTACCATAACTGTGACTGCCTCTTGTAGTTCTTCAATTGTAAAGGGCTTCTCAAGAAAGGGTAGATCATATTTTTCAATAGCTTTCTCCCTTATAATTTGGCAAAGTTGTCTAGCCCTCTGAGTGTCCTCATCTGGAGTGATTGCTGAGGATAAGAGTATCTATAAATGCTTTTGAATAAGTTGGATATTCTCTTCTGTAGATGAAACACAAGTGCCATCTGCCTTTCTTAAAAGTGGTACATCCTCATGGACTCTCTTTCTATTTTCCCTGCCCACCAGTCTTTGAAATACACCTTAGAGTCATTTAATCTAATCTGCTCTTGTCTCGTGAGTTCCCATTTGGTAGTAAGAATATCCTCTTGTGTAGCTGTAACCCCAACTCTAGCTTATTGTTCTAGTATTTTAATATTGTCCATTCTCTAAGCCATGGTCTTAGCTTTATGTTTTCTAGCTATCCATGCTCTGAGCCCTCTGATCTTAGCTCTATGTTTTCTAGCTATCTTGACGATGCTTTGAGTATCTTCAATAGCCAAAGCCCAAGCTTCTGAAGCAAAAATGCCTTAAGCAAAAGCATTTTTCTTGGATTTCTCAACCAAAGATTGCACACTCTTCGAGGCAAAAAGCTTTGGGTCAGCTTTGAACCAAAAGGAGCCCCTAACACCGGACCCAAAATCACAGCTTAATAAGACAAGTTTGTGGTCTGAAAGAGTTAGGGAGGATATTTTTTTGTTTTTGAAGAGAGAAGACTGTTCAAAAGACCCTGTGACACATAAAATCTATTTATTCTGCCTTCCCTCCTATTTCCTCCTACTTGACTATTACACCAGGTAAAATCACCATCTACCATTTGCCAATGCTCTTTGCATTCTTCCCAAGACAACAGCTCACCTCTGATGATTGTGCCCTTTTCTAGCCATTTTTCTCTCTTCATCTCAACCATATTGAAATCCCCCTAGTAAAACAGTTGCCATCTGCACACAGTAAAGAATGCCATAAGACTTCTACTGAGTTGGGGACATACATAGAAATTATTGTGAATTTTATCTCCTTGATAAGACACTTGAGCATCACCCATCTATTTTGGTCATCTATAATTACTTGAGTGACACCTCCATTATAATGAGACAAGACTCCAATGGCAATCCCACCCTTACCCTCCACATGTGAGGTGCAATACCAAACTCTTCTTTTATCTATAGTTTTAAGCCTAGACTCTAGCAAGTCTCCACAGGCGTTGACTTCTTGTAATGCTAGAAAAAGAGGGGGTAAAGAATTAGCTCTCAACCAAAAAGCTAACTCTTCACCTCTACTAGGGTCCATTAACCCTCTAACATTAAGAGTCTAGAAGGATACTATTTTATTTGGCATTCTTTTTCTACCCCTTCTTAGCCCTGGGGTTGGGCCTGTTTACCTGCACAGTAGCCGCTTTAGATTGTCTTCTTTTGTGTTGAACCACAGTGAATGCTTTGCCTTGACTAGAGTCCCCTTGGTTAAGTGGAGTACCCTTGATTTGATCTTCTTCTGATTCCTCTTCACTCTCCTCTGCCCCTTCAATGGCATCGCCTCTATAACATCCTCTTCAAACTCCTTTGACCAACCAGCTTCTATTACCATGTTGTCATTGGCTCAATCTGTTGCTTCCTTCAATGGCATCCTCTTTGTCCCTAAGAGGTTCAAAAGAGTTCTTGTTGGCTGTAGTTGGTACAACAATATCCTTACTCTTTCCATTGTTCGTGTTGAAATTTTTATCATCCTACTGGGTATTCAGAGGTGCTGCAGGAGGCTTGGGAATCCATCTCTCTGTAAGGTCAGCTTGCTTAACAATAGAGGGCTCAACCTCTTTGGTCTTGCCCCTCTTTAAAGGATAGTTTTTAACAACATGTGTGGGAAGACCGCACAAAAAGTAGGAGTTAGGCAGATTCTTGTAAATCAAGGGTTGATCCCTAAAAGTGCTACCATTCCTACTCAGAATAGTGAGGATCTTAGGCCTCTCCTTGGCTATATCCACATCTTGATACAGATTTGGGGATTATTCCTGGGATTGATTAAATTTTCATGCTCCACACGAAGTACTTCACCCAGCCCACAACATAAGAAAGGCAACTGGTTACAAAGATAAAGAGGTAAATCAGGTAGTTCTACCCATATTGGAATTCTGGTAGACCTAGGGGCATCTGGAGAAAATTCCTTGGACCACCACTCTAGGTATAATGGTTGATTTCTAATATCCATAGGCCATGTTGCATGGGTCTTGCAACCATTTCAGGTTTCTCAAATAAAAGACAAAAAAACCTTTTTTCAAAAACCTCACATTTAGTACATTCATACCCTTCCTAACCCAATTTGTTCTAATCCAAGTTTCTATGAAATCCATAGGAGGTCTGACACTAGGGAGAAATCCTACCAGTGCATGAGTGCGCAACCATAGGACTGAGTCATGCAAGAGGGTATCATCCAAAAAAGCCATAATTGACTTACCTGGGCTAGCAGCTTCACCCTCTCCATTAGATTGTTGTGCTCCTCTAGCATTTTGTTGTATAGAAGGTCCGGATTTGGCATTTGCTTGGGGTGTTTAGTATTTAGCTTTTTCCTGGTTGGTCATGGGGAGCCTCGACTCACTTGAAGGAGGCTCAAGATCTTCTTCTAATTTGATCTTCTTCCCCCTACGCATTCTTCTCCAAGAGTATCTCCTCTTGTTGAGGTAAGTCTGGCTTTGTTCTAACTAGGGGGTTCTGTCTTTATGCTCAAGGGATGTCATCTTTACGATTGTGAGGGAAGTCATTGGCAGCTCTGCTCCATTTACCGTTGTCGTCCCGTCTTTCATTTGATTCATGCAAATCAACTATTTTGCTGTTGGATGCATCGAGGCTTCCAAAGTCATTTCTGAGCTGGGGAGAAGCGAAAGCTGAGGCTTGGTATACATATCCTGGGCCAAGGGCCCATCTAAACTGTTAATGCCAAGAGAGGAGAACACGATTCGAGGGGAGGCTAAAGAAGCCCCCCCCCCCGTGGCTTCTATACTAGATGGGCATAGGAGGATCGAACCACTCCTCCTCCTCTGCCCCCTCGGGTGCTAGCCGGGTCCTAGCCAAGGATCCATTTCAAGGCGTGACTGGGAAGCGTAAGTCTGACTGGCTTGGAGTGAAAACATGTAATAGTATAACAATTGCTTCTTGGTCCAAGTAACCTATTAGCATTAGATATTTCAGTAGTAACACCTTGTGCTCAAGCCCCCCTAATTTAGCTTTAAACCACATTCACGTAGAAAATTAGTGGCAGAGGGCTCTTTTGTAAGTGGAGTAACAATTGCTTCTTGGCCACATAACCTGTTACCAATCGCGCATGAGATATTTGAGTTGTATCAAGCCCCCTTCACTCAGCTTTAAGCCATATATGTAGAAAACTAGTGGCATAAAGCTCTTTCATAAGGTTAAGCAGCATACAAGCAAAGTAACAATGGAGGTTAGGTGGAGTATAACAATTGCTTCTTGGGCCAAGACCAACAATCACACATGAGATATTTGAGTAGTAATGCCTTGTGCTCAAGCCCCCCTCATTTAGCTTTACACCATATATGTAGAAAATTAGTGGCATGATGTTCCCACCACATGTAAGATAGACTGAGTAGCTTGGGCATATGGCCGCTCTATAGATGTCATAGCAAGCTAGGTATCACGTCATGCAAATAAGAAAAGCAAGGGGGGGGGAGGACAAGAAGTGAAGGAAGAAAGGGTTAAGGGATGAGTATTTTAAGTAGGAAATGCTTATGCTCAAAGCCCATTGAAGGATGATGTTAAAAAGACTATAGGTTTTTAGTGGGATATGATAAATATTTGGACACTTATCCCACATCCATGTAGTTAGTTAATGTGAGCTTCTTTTCGTCCTCTTGCAATAATAATCAATTGATAGTGACATTTTTATACTAAGGTTTTATAAAATTGATACATTTAAAAAATTGTCAATCGAAAAAATCGTTACATATACTTACTCTTTTAAAAGAAATTGAACACAACAATATGTATGACAATCATTATTTTGTGAGCCTTTTCTTATCTTTTAATGAAGTGCCTTCCACTGTTTTAGCTTTCACCCAATCTAGTGCTTTGAATCTTTATTGTGGGGCTTGGAATGCTACCTTGTATTTTACTTGTTTTTATTGTCTCTTACCCCTTAGGGTTGATCTCCTCACAAGAGCCAATGCCCACCCACTAGAAAACGTAATGCTACTTATTGAATTGCCTTCTTTTGACATATTGTAGGCACAATGGTGGTCTAAAGCATACAATGAAATGTAAAGGTCTACTTTTGAGATGTGGTGTGACTATCCAGTATGGACCAAGGAAAAGTTTCAACTAGTTGTTCCTACTCTCCTACTTGCTCTCTAAAATAAAATCTATTAATTTCTCTCATCGCAGGCAACCTTTCTTACCTCCGCTTAGATTCCTCTCCCTCTGTCTCCCCCTCTCTCGCTCCCCTTGTCCTTCTCCCTCCCAGATGTGCATGGACATCTCTTGAACATTCTCGATCAAGTGCTATCTAGAAGATTCACCATACCCTCTTACACTTACCTTAATCGTTTTCGTACTTATTTATTCCACTTAGCTTAATTTTCCACCGTGTTACGCTTAGCTTAATTTTGCTATTCCGCTTCACTACAAATACTGATGCCCCATTAAATCTCATTGTGGGGACCTACTGGACCAAGGAAAAGTTGTCAACTAGTTTCGAAGCTTTCATTGTTGATACATTAATGCTATGTACTACACTAGCTGACTAAGCCATGTAGTGCATGAGATTCCATGTCTGTCCATGAAATCGATATACTAATGCTTTTTTACCACTTTGCTGTTTTTCAATTCATATACTAATGCTTTTTCACATTTTCGTTCCCATATCAACTACCGATTTACCCTATTCACCCATAACATCTCCCTTTTACATTTGGATGTAGTATCTAATGCTTTTTCACATTTTCTTCCCCATACCAATGCTTTTTCACTACCCTTCTTTTTATTTGGTCCTCTTTTGCCCTATTGACCATAAGATCTCCCTTTTACGTTTGGATGTAAAGCTATCTTAAGTTAAAACATGCGCTTACATGGCTGGATTGGAGGCCAAGTATGACACTTTCATTACATTCTCTTTACGTGGGACACACATGGACCAATCAAATCTATTTGGAGCTCTCCTATGTATGCTACGAAGTAGTCACTTCCACGTTCAAGTACTAATAATTATTTTAAAAAAACGATGCGGCAAGCAAATGTGGAAACAAGCTAAGCACGAGTGGAAAAAGCGAGGTGCAGGAGAGGGAAAGGGAGAAAGGGGATGGAGCGAGGTGAGAGGGTTTCGAATGATGTCGAAATCTACTCATGGTGTCGGAATTTATCTGTACTACTGGGAAGAGCTCCGAAGGAGCGAGGAAGGAGAGCCTGGAAGGAGTGTGAGGCCAATGAGTGCAAAAGGGAATGTGAAAAATGCAAAGGGGAGCGAGAGAGAGAGAGGGGAGGGGTTAAGGATAAGAAGGTTGTTAATCGGTGGATTAAGGCTAAAAACAAAGAGGTTAAGGTACTAAGAAGGTTGTTAAGGAAGTGGGTTAATTGGCTATGGCGGCCTGAGCTGCTCTCTCTCTTTCTCTTTCTCTCAAGCTTTCTTCCCGCCATAGCCATCTTTTCTGTTGTGAAGCTTCGCCATCGCTATAGCCTCAAGCTTCGCCATCTCCATCGCCTCAATTTCTCCATCTCCATAGCCTCTTTTTGCACAATTCCTTCCCGCTCAGGTCCAATTCTCCACTTCCCCTTTTCCCAACCCATGGAAGTCGCTTCCATCCCTCCCCTCCCCCCTCGCCCTCGCCTCTTCCGTGCCTCTTTCCCCTTGCACAAACCCCGCAGCAGCCTCAGCAGCAGCAGTATCATTGTCATTGATGATTCGGAGCCTCTCGTCGCAGACCCTGACTCGATGATGAAGTCCAAGCCCGCCCCCCCCGGAGCGGTTGTGATTCTCGACGATGACGAGGGAGCAGAAGACGAGCGGAAGGTTAGTGTGTCTCTCGGTTTCTCGGAAGATTCTTGTACTGTTCATTCCTTTCAATATAATGGCATGTGCATAAATACGGACGGCATTCTTCCCCCCAGCCTTTGCAGCATCGAAGCCCGAACCCTACCTCCTCGAGCCCGACCTTCAATAGCCGTTTCGAGCGTAACGGTGAGGCCGCGACTGATCAGCAAGCCCCGGGTAAGCTGTCCAATGGAGGTACTTTCTCCTCCAATGGAGGTACTCTCTTCTCGCCAGAGAAGGACGTGAAGGAAGCAGCGAACAAGGAGGCCGAAGGACTGCGAGCCATCGTCCCCGGAGCACAGGTCCCTTTAACAGCAAGCACGATACAAATCTCGTCTACATCTGGTCGACATTGCGCTCGGATACGTCCAAGGGCCTTTGCGGTCAGGGATTACCCCGTTGGTTGCGGTCCTGCTGCTTATAGATCAATTGAAGCTATGAGGAATAAACCAGATTCTGAGAGGAATCTCCCGAAAATGGCTCGGGACTGCTCCGAAGCGGACGTTGTTCCTTCTGGCCGTCCTTCTTCAAAGAGCCCTGGATCGGCTTCAAAGATTGAGATGCCGAGTTCCGATGGGGATGTCGAGAAGGCTGTCATGGCTATCGATGTCGCTGCTCCTTTGCAGGAAAGCCTCCGTTCTAGGGACAAGGAACACGATGGTGCCATATGCATAAAGGGAGATTTATCCACCAGACACTGCACGAAGAGTGCAAACGGTTCTCTCGATCACACAGAAGGAAAGCCGGTAGGAGAAGCAGGTGAGGGTATAATCTTGAAGTATACAGATCCGGCAACCCGGCAGGATCTGGAGACGGACAAGTTTCGTACCTTCAAGAAAAGAAAGCTATTGCCAATTAGCGGAAAGGTAATACCTAATGGAGGCTTGGATAGCAACAGGTCTGATGGTCTAGCAAAAGAATCGAGTTGCGAGGCGAAGAGTGGCCCAAGTGATCGTGCTTTAGTAAAGCAAACGCTGCATGAGTTTGAGTCCATCCGCAGGGCATTATTGAAGGCACAGACAGCCAATAAAAGGCCAGACTTGGAAGCATCCGCCATTCTGAAGGAGAAAGGCAGATGGAGAAACCGTGGGGAAGTGAAGCTTATTGGTGAAGTGCCTGGCGTGGAAGTGGGTGATCAGTTCATTTTTCGGATAGAGATGTTGATAATTGGTTTACATAGGCAGACACAAGGTGGGATAGACTTTATTCCTGGAAGCAAGCGTAGCGATGGGCGTCCAGTTGCTACAAGCATTGTTGCTTCGGGTGGCTACGAGGATGATGATGATGGTGGTGATACTTTCATTTACACTGGTCAGGGAGGCAACAATTACAAGGGAGACAAGCGGCAGGAAAAGGACCAAAAGCTCGAGCGAGGCAATCTTGCAATGAGTAACAGTTGCAAACAGAAAATTCCAGTGCGTGTCATCAGAGGGTCTTTGGATTTAGCTAGTCCTACGAAAACAATCTACAACTACGATGGGCTGTATGATATAGTTGATTACTGGTTCAAACGTGGCTTGTCTGGTTATGGTGTGTATCAGTTCAAGCTAGCTAGACGGCCTGGGCAGCCAGAGTTGGGCTCGTCCATTGTAAAGTTTGTTGGCAATTTGAAGAAGAAAGGAATAGCCCGCCCCAATCTTCTCTTAGAGGACATATCTGGAGGCAAGGAGAGGCTGCCTGTCTGTGTTGTGAATGAAGTGGATGATGAACCACGGCCTGCTAACTTCGAGTACATATCACACATGAAGTATCCAAGCAGCTTTGCACCTGAACTTCCAAAAGGCTGCGATTGTGTGGGTGGCTGTGTCTACGAGGAAAAATGTCTCTGTGCCTCCAGAAATGGGGGTGAGTTTCCCTACAATGAAAGTGGTTTTATTCTTCGAGCCAAGCCAGTAGTGTATGAATGTGGTAGTTCATGCCGTTGCTCTAGCTCTTGTCAGAACAGAGTAAGTCAGAGGGGTCTGAGGTACCAACTTGAGATCTTTAAGACCAAGAACAAAGGATGGGGGGTAAGATCCCTGGATTCAATTCGGCCTGGAGGTTTTATTTGTGAATACACAGGAGAGCTCCTGTCTGATGAGGAGGCTGAGGAAAGGACTGGGAATGATGAATACTTGTTTGACATTGGAAATAAATGGAATTCATGGGATGATGTCTCTGAGCTCATGGGTGTGAGTCCATCAACTGCAAGTCTGCCTGTGGTTGAGGATGTGGGGTTTTCCATTGATGCTAAAGGCTTTGGCAATGTCGCACGGTTTATTAACCACAGCTGCTCGCCTAATCTTTATGCACAGAACGTTGTTTTCGATTCAAATGATCTGAAGTCTCCTCATGTCATGTTGTTCGCCATGGAGAATATACCTCCGATGAGAGAACTCACATATGACTACAACTACAGTATAGGTCATGTGCGAGATGCACATGGCAATGTAAAGACTAAAGCTTGTCACTGTGGAGCTGTGGACTGCAAAGGCAGGCTGTATTAGATCCTCACACAATGAAGGCTTGAGCAAAGCTTCTGAACTTGGTTTTCAAACTGGGGCAAGTCAATTTGTAGCGCTGTCTCCTGAAGTTGGATTCACCCCAGCAGTTGGGGTGTTTGTAAATCACACAATTCTTTGACACGTGCTGTCCTCTGCCTTTGTTCTGGGAGGACTAATCATGTAGGCACGTTGACTCGTCAAAAGATAATTGACAAGCTTGTTGGGTTCTGTGCAATCTATGTCTGGGTTTGCAATAGCAAGAAATTTTGTATCAATTTGGATCATTTGAAAATTTTGTTGCACTAAACACATATTACACTGTCAGAAGGCATCAGATCAGAGTGGGTTAGCGTGGCAACATCCTCTTAAAAGTATAGGGGAGTGGCAAGCCCAGCATTTATCTCAAAAGAAGGAATCCGTGCACGTTCCAGCTTGTTTTCTCTTAAAAAATTTCCTATGCATTTCATCTTTCAAATTGCATGTTCTATAAAAAAATTTAATTTGGAAGATTGGATATATTCTAGATCTTATGAAGGTATATTTTTCTGTCACCTTAGCAAATATGCAAGTTCTATAGGAATTTTCGTCCAAGTGGTGGCCAGCTTCTATGCTTCAACGATTTATCTTTTGAGGGAGTGTATGCCTTGGCAGCTATCTTCTAAAATCGCTTGTTTATATTAAAAATTTAATTTGTACCTTTGAGATCTTATGAAGGTATATTGTTTTGTCACCTTAGCAGACATGCAAGTTCTATAAGAATTTTTGTCCAAGTGGTGGCCAGCTGCTTGCTTAAATGATCTATTTTTTGAGGGTGCTTATCAAATCGCTTGTTTTATAAAAAAATTAATTTGTGAGATTGGATATATTCTAGACCCCTTGAAGGTATATTTTTTTGTCACCTTAGCAGACGTGCAAGTTCTATAAGAATTTTTGAGATCTTATGAAGGTATATTGTTTTGTCACCTTAGCAGACATGCAAGTTCTATAAGAATTTTTGTCCAAGTGGTGGCCAGCTGCTTGCTTAAATGATCTATCTTTTGAGGGTGCTTATCAATTTGTACCTTTGAGATCTTATGAAGGTATATTGTTTTGTCACCTCAGCAGACATGCAAGTTCTATAAGAATTTTTATCCAAGTGGTGGCCAGCTGCTTGCTTAAATGATCTATCTTTTGAGGGTGCTTATCAAATCGCTTGCTTTATAAAAAAATTAATTTGTGAGATTGGATATATTCTAGACCCCTTGAAGGTATATTTTTTTGTCACCTTAGTGGACATGCAAGGTCCACGTGGTCATCAGCTGCTTGCTTAAATGATTTAACTTTTGAGGGTGCTTATCACAATGCTTGTTTTATAAAAACTTTAATTTCGTGGATGACGGCCGTGGGGATGTCATAGTAGCTAGTCCCTGCTATGCGTGATGGAGTTTATGGTTTTCAATCTTACGAGTGACTATCGTGAGATTGAAATTGCACTATGTTGTGTTTTAGAGGATGAGTTTGGGAATGTTCTTGGATTCATCTAGGTACATGCTTTTGCCGTATTAGCGGACATGCAAATTTCACCTTGTGAAGTTTTCGTCCAGTTGCGGCCTGTTGGTATTGCGATAATTCTTTCTATCTTAATTGGTGCGTTGCCCTATCAGCTAGATTTAGATGCTCATTTGGGAGAGACTAAAATGAAATTGTTTAGACTTCACAAGCAGTTGTAGCTTGAGTGAAGAGATTTGGACTACTTTTTGATGAGCCTTCTCCTTTAGTGCTAGCTTTCATCATGACTGAGTTTGCCCTTCACCTCCGGAGTGCCGACAGAAACTCAGTACGAAGACTTTGTATGAATGGATGCTCAAGTATGTGTGGGTGTGTGGATTTGTATGTGAGAGCATATTTTTATACTATGGTCTACACCCATTGTTGGGCACTGAGGACGTCAGTGGGGATGCCATAGTAGCTAGTCCCTGCTATGCGTGATGGAGTTATGGTTTTCAATCTTATGAGTGACTGTCATGAGATTGAAACTGCACTATGTTGTGTTTTTAGAGGAGGAGTTTGGGAATGTTCCTGGATTCATCTAGGTATATAGTTTTGATTTTACAGATAAGATGCCTTGTGAAGATTGATATGTCTTTTGTGAGGTACTTCTGCATTGCATAGCTTTCCATTGAGTTAATCTCCTGCTCGTAGAACTGCATTTTTGTACCCGGGTTTTGCCATAGTTTTTGGCCTGCCCATAGGAAAGGCTATAGTAATCAGTTGGTTTTGGTGGATGTAGTGAAGGGGGAAGGGACAGATTTGGAGATGGGGAGAGAATAGTAGAAGGAAGGAGAAGAGAGGAGAGGGGAAAAGAGAGAGGGAGGAGAGAGAGAGTGAGCGTAGGCAGCAGGAAGGAGGAGGGAGAGTAGATAGGATTAGATGTCACATAAAAAAGTACATAGTAGGGGGTGGATGGAGACTTATATAGTCCCTCCACATTTTCCCTCTAAAGGGCCTCTAACTTGGCCTCTTTTTCCCCTTCATTACAGCCATCCCTTCCCATAGAATTTTGCCCTCAAAATTTCATATGCGGGCTGTTAAATAGGTGCAGCAAACAGCAAATAATAATCAGCCCGGTAGGAGATAGGGGTTGTCTTGGAGAATGCTCTCTGGCTGCCATGAGTTCTCATCTTTAGGGAGTCCTTGCCACTTGATAAGATACTCGGTGTAGACTTTGTTTCGGAGTACGTGATCCTTGAAACCCATGATGCGCTCCGGAACATAGAGTATGTGGCCCTCCTCATCCATAGGTGGTAGCTCAGGAAGGACTTGGACATGTTGTCCGACATGTGGCTTCAGCAAGGACACATGGAAAACATTATGAATCTTGGAGGTCTTGGGTAGCTCCAACTCATACGCCACCTCGCCAACTTTGCGGATGATCCTGTAGGGACCGTAATACCTGTGAGCAAGCTTCGTGTTGGTGTTACCCTTAAGCGAGGCATAACGGTTCTTATGGAGGTGTAAGTGCACATAATCCCCTTCTTCAAAAGACAGATACCTCGTGTGTTCATCCGCATACTTCTTCTGCTTGGCTTGGGCATCCTGCATATTCTTTTTAGCCAATTGCAAAAGGGCATCCATAGTCTCCAAGTCATTTCTTGCTTGCTGATTTTTCACAGCCATGTCTGCAACTAAAGATGGCACACCCAGTGTGCATCCATACATAGCCTCAAACGGGCTCATGCCAATAGAGATGTGCTTGGTACTGTTGTAACAAAATTCAGCAAGTGCCAACCACTTATCCCAAGACTTTTGTGTGTCATGACAGAAATGCCTCAAATACTCCTCCAGCCATTTGGTCACCCTTTCTGACTATCCATCTGTCTCAGGGTGGTAAGTAGTGCTTGGTGTAAGAGAAGTACCCATTCCTGTAAATAAGTCCTGCCAAAAGTGACCCATAAATTTTGCATCTGTGTTGCTGACAATCTCTTGAGGGAAACCATGATGCTTAAAAACATGCTCGATGAACTACCAAGCAACCTGTGATGCTGAATAACGGGTCTTAGTGGGTATGAAATGGGCCTGCTTTGTCATTCTGTCAACCACCACAAAAATGCTATCCCATCCCTGCTCTGTGGAAGGCAACCCTGTGATGAAATCCATCGCAATGTGAGTCTATTTGCCTTCTGGAATAGGTAATGGCTGCAAGAGACCCGCGGGTAACCGGCTGCCCGCTTTATTTTGCTGGCAGGGCAAACATTCACTGACAAATTTAACTACATCCCACCACAAGCCATCCCAGATAAAGTTCTGTTTAACCTTTTCATATGTCTTAGTAATACCCGCATGTCCTGCCATAGGGGAGAGTGCATTTCCTGTAAGACCAGCAGTCGGTACTTTGAATCTGGCACCAAGTAAATTCTGTCCTTGCACCACAACAGCCCATTATGCAGCTTAAATTCAGCATGCCCTTGGCTCGATGGCCTTTGTAACTCCACAAATATGGAAGCTGCCTTAGAATCTTGCATGTATTCTTCCTGAATACCATGAATCATTCCTGGTAGATGGTAGAAATGGCAGACAAACTGCAAGCTTACATACGGGACAAGGCATCTGCAACCATGTTTTCTTTCCCCTTTCTGTACTCGATGTCAAAATCATAAGACTGAACCTTAGCCAGCCACCTCTTCTGCTTCATTGACAAGTTGGGCTGCGTAAGGAAATACCTGAGTGTCCTATGATTTGTCTTAACCTTGATTTTGCTACCGTACAGGTAGTGGTGCCATTTTTCGAAAGCATGGAGGATAGCCAACATTTCCTAATCATACACATGATAATCTAGTTCCTTGGCATCCAATTTCCTGCTTTCAAAAGCAATTACCCCGTGTTCCTGTCTTAGCACAGCCCCTAATCCTCTGCCATTGGCATCTGCTTCCACAATGAAAGTACGTGAAAAATCAGGGCATACCAACACAGGAGCATGAGTGAGGGCGAATTTCAGGTCTTCAAAGCTGCGCTGTGCATTTGTAGACCACATAAAAGCATCCTTCTTCAAAAGGTCTGTCAAAAGGGCTGCCCGCTTGGCAAACTTGCGAATAAAGCGCCTGTAGAAGGAAGCAAGGCCTAGAAATCCCCTCAATTGAGTAGGGTTGTGTGGCTGCGGCCAATCCACAATGCATTTCACCTTTGCAGGATCCACTCGAATGCCATCCTTGCTCACAATGTGACCAAGATACTCAAACCTCTTGTGCCATAAAAGTGCATTTGTTGGCTTTAGCATAAAGCTGATGCAACCTCAAAATTTCCAGCACTTGCTTGACATGTTTGATGTGCTCATGCTTGTCCTTGCTGTAAATGAGGATGTCATCAAAAAATACCAGCACATATTTAAAAAGGAGAGGCTGCAAAATCTTGTTCATGATCCCGAACCTTACCCCAAGCTTTGCATAACTTAGTTTCCTCACCTTGGGGCTGCTTACTAATCACATCAGGCATCAAACCAGCCATGGTCTTCTGTTTCTTCCCCTTCTGATCTCCTTTGCTTGCCTCAGCCTTCTCCTCATTCCACTTTGGGCAATCCCGAGACACATGACCTAATTCTTTGCATTTGAAACACTTATTTTCCTCATAGAGAGTTCTCCGCTCCTCTGGACTCAAATACGCGGATGCCTTTTTATTGTTTTGTCGCCTCCCTGCAATAAATGAGCCTTATGATGATTGGCCTTCTTCTCTATTTTGGAAAATCGGAACCCAGTTTTCTTATCTGTGTCATCTTTCTTAGCTTCCTGCTTTTGTCCACCTTTGAATCTAGAAGTCCTCCCTTGCATCAAAGCATATGCTGTGCTAGCATTCTCGATAAGCTCAGACATATTGGAGACTTGAGTCTTCGTGCAGTAGTCTCTGAACTCCTTAGGCAGCCCACAACAATATTTCTCAACTTGCTCAGTGAAAGGAACAGGCCGGTAGGAGCTAATAGGCAACAAAGCCGCCCAAAACTTGCAGTTATACTTCTCTAAATTGCGGCAATTAATGGAATTCAGCTCATGCCAAGCAGTCATGATATCTACTTCAAAGGTCGTGGTAAGCCACATAGCCGAAAACACCTGCTTGAAACCTATCCACGTGTTTGGTGCGGTGTTTTTCATAAGCATAGTGGTCCACCACTAAAGTGCGTTCCCCTTTAGGAAACTTGCAGCCCGGCGTACTTTGGATGACTGTGTGAAATTCCCTCCTATGTAGGCTGCATCGAACTGCTGCAGAAAGGTCAAGGCCTTAAGTTTGTCCTACACCCCACTGAATGTCTCAAATTTAACGACTGCACTTGTCTCTTTAAAGTCCTTCAACTTCCCTTGAGGTGCCAAATTGTCATAAACAGGTGCTTGGGTAAAAGGGACAGCAGCACTCACTCTATCCCCCTCAGTACTAGCATTAGGAAAAGCTGTACTATTCAGACCAGCACCCGAATTTTGCATATTCCCAAAGCAAGGTCACCTGTTGCTGCATTAGGCATATCTATTTGCATCCTTGGGGCTGCTCCAACATTTGCATACATCATGTTCTGTCCCATGGGCTGTAAACTAGTCTGAAACCCAACTGTTTGACTAGCAAGCATTCCCGAAAATTGGGCTTGTGGGTTGACCATAGCTTGAAACACTGAACCACCACCAAAATAACTTGGCTGAACCGGGTTTGCCAAAACTCCTTGCTGTCCGGAAACCATGGACTGAAAATTATTACCTTGAGTCGGTGCCAGAATCACATTAGATTGCTGCTGACCATAGGGGATTTGAGAGGGCTGATCTTGAAAGCTGACATGTGGTCTCTTGTTAGCTTCAACGTCCCTATCCCCATCATCAGGCTTCCTTTTCTTCGGCTGCACATCTGAGTTCATCATCTTCTGGAAGCGAGGATCCTGTGTGAACTGCGTGAAAGCATCATGAAATTCTGCATCTGTGCCTTGAATAGTTCCACATCCTCCTCATCCGTCCGATCATCCTGATGCTCTGCAACATGCCGGGTCTCCTCTCCTGCACCCTGGTCACCACCAAGAGACTAAGGCATTTGCTCTTCCTCCTCTGTAAGGCTCACAAATCTCTCCTTGTGTGACATATTTATTGAATAGTATGCTGTCTTCTTCACCTAGTCTGCTGGACTTGCACCAAGCCAACCACAGGCTCCCCTCTTGAAGAAGTTAGGTGAATCCTGGCAATGGAACCACTAAAATCAGCCTCAACAACGTAAAGGGTGGTAGGATTTACTTAATTACAGCATACACAGTAAATTGACAAGCAAATATGCACCACAAAATACATCACAAGGGAGCTAGAGCGCTCCTACTAAGAAACAAGGACACCGATTGGACCCAAACGTTGGCACCCCTTGCGGTATTTATTTAACATTCATTTGAAGCCAAGCGGCTGATTACAAAGGTCTTTGGGAAGTGTGGTGCAAACCAACGCCCGCAGACTCCCCATCCAGTCCACCCTATAATTCCTTGCTCAACTTTAAACGGTGAACGGCATCCAATCACTAGACAATCCTGTATCCTCAGCCAACCAAAGCATGCAACAGAGACCCCAATAGCATCCACTGGCTGAACCACTCCTGCAATTGCACAACCAAGTGCCCAACCAGCCAAACACGGCTGAACAACTGCAAGACAAAGCCCTCAACAGCTGAACTCTGGTGCAATCAAACAACCAAACACTTCCCAACGGGTTGCCTCAATCTATAGCCTCCCTGGCCGCTGCCCAACATCATAAATCAACCCTTCTTCATGAGGAAAGAAACCCAAACGCAATTACTAGCTAGCAACCAATCAGGGAACGGAAAAAGCAGGCAAAGACAAGCCTTCTTCTACCCGAAATCCCCAAAAGAAAGGTCACCTTGGCTGAAAAGCCCTAGATCCTGCGGAGATAAGCTGATTCTGTCCTGGCACAGTCCCAAAAGCAGCTTAGAAGCGAACACCCATGCCTTGAAATCAGCTGCAACACCCGGAAGCCTTCAAAAATCAAATCGCAATCTTTCCTGCACAGCCTGGACAGCCTAGAAACAAATTGCAATTTCCCTGGGACAGCTTGGACAGCCTGGAAACTCGTGAAAATAGATCGCAATTCCTGTAGTAGCCTAGAAACACTTGGAAACAGAACCAGAACAGGACGCAGTCACCTGGCACATCCCGAAGGACCTGGAAATAGAATCGCAATTTGCAGAAGGCACCTTGGCAGAAATCGCAATCTGCAATAGGCTCTGGATCTAGTGCGTTTTCCTCTGGCAGGCCCTAGATGCACTGGTGCTAGCCTTGGTTGGTGACGATTTCCTCTGGAAGCTCCTGGTAAAATGTAATTTTGCTCTAGCAGCACCTGGCAGGCTCTGACAGCTCACAACTGATGATCTGACTCCTTCTGGAATTGATTTGGCCAACTGAACCCAAAATAAGAGTTCTGGGCCCTTTTTATAGTCCTGTGCTAAAATTAGCAATTTTTAATTGCACCACTCTTTTGGCGCGCCTGTTGTACACTTTGGCCCTAGGAATTAATTGCCTAGTAACTGGGCGCACATTCACTATTTCCAAGGGCCCACTAGGAATTTTAATTCCCCAAGTCCTGCCCCATGGATGGACCCTCGCGCCCCAGAGGCTCAAGGCAGTCACGTGCAAATTACGGGAGTCGCAAATCAAAAGTCCCATAATTTCACGTCCTTGTGATAGGTGAGCTATAAACTGACGTAATGCTTCCCCTTTTAAAGGTATCCTTCCTTTTGTAGCCAGTAAGATGGGGTAGGGTGTCTTTGCCTTAATCCCTAACCCCTCTTAGGAAACACTTACGTAAAGTTTCTATTCTTTCCCATTAATTTCTGGATAGCTTGGGTGCCCAAGCTGGACATCCATAAGGGATGACTGACTGTCTGTACAAGCTTAGTGTATAAAACCCTTCTCAGTTTGTAGTGTGTAGAAACTTTATCATTTCCTAGTTCCACAGATGCACCTTCTTACATTTATTTTGAAAGCTGTACAGGGCTTTCAAGCTTCCCATAATTCTCCTCTCCAGACATGCATTCCATTTGTAGTTGTCTATAAATTCTTGTCCTAGATATTTGTATGTGTTTACTATCTCCCTTCAAAGGTGACATCAATATGTTTGTTGCGTATCCCAGTCACCATCACTTTTGTCTTGTCAATATTGACCTGCATTCCTGAGTGTCTGTAAAAGTCTCTCAGTGCATCCAAATGTGCCTGCAAGGCTCCTTGCTCTTCGCAAAGAATAACACATCATCTGCAAAGCATAGCCTGCAATCTGGACATCCTCCTTGCTG